>NC_069734.1:15799196-15859196 GCF_027358585.1 Pangasianodon hypophthalmus
TTGTACTGTGTTTATATTACGCACACAGACTAAATTTTTTCCTTTCCTTCTTCTTTAATGATCATCTTAGCTGTGTTTCCTTCTGAGACGGAAAGTCAGAGTGACGTCATGTTGAAGTGCTTGACTGACTTACGCAACAGCCATTAGCATTCATTCAGCTATGCTACATCCTCACCAGAGAGTAGCTTAGCGAGCTAGCTAAAAATGTACTTACTGTATGTAATTAAAATGAGAATATCTCCAAAACTATGTTTAGATATATTACTTGCATTGGTGTCCATAACACTAGGGGACCAAAAGCTCTGAAACACCAAGTTTGATTTCGGGGGCATTTTAACTGTCTTTTCATATCTGATCAAAGCAATTTGTCTCAAAACATTGTCTCAGTTGCATGGATTTTGAAAAATCTTGCTTACATGACATGAAAACTTGGTGTTTGAGATATACGGAGACACAAAGATATGCAAAGTACAAGTACAAGCACACGTTTTTGGTGCTTGTTGTTACCATTACCCGTACTGAAACCCGAATAAGCACCCTAACATGCCATTATATTCAGTTTCCCTGGTTTACGCAGCGGCTACAAAAACCGCACAAGTGTGTTTATATGCTTACGCGACTAAGATTGTTCTTTAGCGAGTTGATTTTAAATGACGTGCATTAGCTAGCTATATTAGATAGCTTAGATGGAGTAAGGTTGCAGTGGAGAAGAGCAGGTTTTGTTTCAATTTGGAAAATAATTATAATGATAATTTCAGAGAGGACAGTTTGTAGTCAGCTTTGCTTTGATTGCCATCATTAATCATGTCCAGATTGCTGCCATTTCATTTCTTCCGTCCATTAGGCTTACATCACATACTATCATTTGACGTTTGCATTGGACAATTTCTTACAAGTTTGAGTATCAGTAAATTTTGACGGTATGGGACGGATACTGGATACCACCATTCCTAGACAAAACATTTGTTTATTTGCTGGTGGATGGCTTTCTTATTTCCTTAATAATCCTGCTATATTGTTCTTTTATGCCAAGTGTCAAAGATAATCAGACATTTTCTTGACAATTAATTTAGCAAACAAATACAGCGCCTTAGTGATCAAATACCATACAAAACATCCAAAATTTTTAAATATGCTTTGATTACTACCATAGAATTATAAATATAAAAGAATCTATAAATATAAACGTACATCTCAGTAACACTGTATGCTACTGGCAATGCCCCATCAGAGCAGATGTTCTCCAGTTGTGACATTACCATATGAGCTGTGCTATAATGAGCGGAGGCTGCTTGAGATCTCTCATCAGTGAGATACATCCTCTGGGATTATGGCAATGAGGGAGGAAAATCATACTACCGCAGGGCAAAAAGATGTCCAAAATAATGATCATTGTTAAATCTTGGAGAACGCACTCAACGTGATGTTGGTCTAATGTTATGCTGCTTTTAGGTAATCAGACCACAAATGGTATTGCTACTTTGCTCCAACAGTTTTCTGGCTCTAATGATAATTATAATATGGTTGCAATAGCTTTGTAATGTCTTAAACTGTGTGTTTGTGTTGGAAATTTTAGCTAGTGAGATTTCCAGGATTAGGGATAATCCAGGGTCCAGGATAAGGACTGTCCACAGCAGCAGAAGGTGAGTGACAAGTGCAAAAATTTAGCCGGGATATGCTTCCAGGTCAGGTCTGCCAGTGCTGCAGCTCATGGAATGGAGTTACAGAACCACACTAAGGATCTGGGTTTAGTTCTTGGCAAGGGACCTCGGGGTATATCACCAAAAATGCGATGACATATTTACCTGATTTGATGGCAAGGACTACAGATTGGATGAACTGGGACCCAAAATCTGCAGAAAAACCATACACCTGGCCACAGTGGCTATACAGTTTTGACACAATATCGATCCCAAGTTGCTTGTAAACCGCTAACACCTTTATTCGGACCTTTGCTGATTGTTCACTGGCACTGATGATTGACCACATCACTTGGCACGGTTGAGTAAATGGTTCCCCCAACCCTCTTGAGAACCATATAAATTAGCTCAGTTTATTTACATCTTATAGCATTGAACTACTCCAACAGGAAATCCCCCACAGCACGTAACCTTCTTGGCTAAGTCTGTGCACTAACTCAGAATACCAGTTTCAAATAACTCTAGGGTGGCATGATGGAGGAGCAGATAGCGTTGCTGTCTCATAGCTCCAGCTTCCCCGGTGTCCCTGTGGGTTTCTTCCAGGTTCTCTGGTGAACTCTCACCTCCCACTAGCATGCCAGTAGGTGGAGTAGCCACCTTAAAAATCCCCCTAGGTGTGAATGAGTATGTGCATGGTGCCCTGAGTCTGACCTGCATCCAATCCAGTGTGTATACCCACCTTGCACTCAATGTTCCCAGGATTGGCTCCAGATCCATTGCAACCCTGACCAAGATAAAGCAGTGTCCACGTGTGGATCGTCACGTTGGGTTTATTAAGTAAATCAGTTTCAGTCGACATTGCGAGTCATCTGCTAATTAGCTGACACATGCCAGAAATATACAGACTAAACTGTGTAGAGTGTAACACCTCTGTCAGAAACACTTAACCGCTCTCGTGGCATTAGAGCTATTAGTTAACTTGTGCCAAAACCATGATACCTGCTATCTGTTAAATATGTATTGACTTTCTGTGTATTAAAATTTGTGCAGGAAGCATTTAGGTGATACAGTGCTATCAGAGATGGTAAGTCATTCTCTTTTTTTGAATCTTTCTTGTACCTACGCCTTTCATACTTTAAATACATTTAAGAGTTTATACTTTTTCTATTTTACCTTGAGTGATGAACATGTAATTCAGCTTTTCCTAGAGAATTTATTTAGATGAGTAAATGCATTTTAATAAAGTGAAGAGTTTGGGTAATTTTATCTCCTCTGAATGCTATAACCTAAACGGACACAGCATATTTTCTTAATATACACTTAATATACACACATGATTCAACTCATTGGCTTCTTTACAAATCTTCCACGAGTTAAATGAAGTGTGTTAGAGCGTGGACCTGTGTAGAGGAATGAGGTTCGATAGGATTGTGAACCACTGCTGTATGAGATTTCTCCCTCTTTTAGGGAATAGTGACCTGGTTGGTGAAGGCCATCTGTTTTTGTCCCTCCAGCATTTTTGCGGCAACTGAGTGAAAATTTCCTGACATTAGCTATTGAGACAGTTCGAGGTAGAAAGGCTCTTCTGTCAGGGCAAGTTTGAAGTGTGTGCTCTGATCGGATGAGAAAGCTTGCATTATGGTCATGGACAGCACTCTGTGGAGAGAACCCTGAGGCCACACATACACACACACACACACACACACACAGATAGCAGATGAATACTACTATCCGTAGAATGCCAGAACCTTCAGAAACATGCCAGCATGTACACACACTTTTAGTGGATGCAGCAACAGATGTGTCGCACCAATGAGCAAGATAGACACATCATGGAAAAGTTCATGGCTGTGTTCGTTAAGGTCACCATACACCCTGAAGCTAATTGATCACTGCTTTGGGTTTAGAAATGTGTGTGTGTGTGTGTTGCTGAGCTGCACGGCCATGGGTAGAGAAGATAACACTGCAAAATACATATCTAAAGATCTACTACCAAAATAAGATACCACAAACTAAAGTATTTACACAATACACAAGAAGACAGACTAAATGAATAGAGTATTATAGAACTAAGAAGTGCGCAGGTGGGACAAACAATATTGATCAGTGATTGGTCATTGGGGAAAAATGATGTTTATGATTGTTTTTTTGGGAAACAGTGGCAATAAATGATCGGTCACTGGGAAACAATAGTCAGTAATCAGTGATTGGTCACTGAAACAATGGTAATCAGTGATTGGTCATTGGGAAACAACGGTGATCAGTGATTGGTCATTGGGAAACAACAGTGATCAGTGATTGGTCATTGAAAATAATGGTGATTAGTGATTTTTTTTGGGAACACTGGTGATCAGTGATTAGTCATTGGGAAACAATGTGATCAGTGATTGGTCATTGGGAAACAATGTGATCAGTGATTGGTCATTGGGAAACAATGTGATCAGTGATTGGTCATTGGGAAACAATGGTGATCACTGATTGGTCATTGAAAATAATGGTTATTAGTGATGTTTTTTTTTGGGAACAGTGGTGATCAGTGATTGGTCATTGGGAAACAGTGTGATCAGTGATTGATCATTGGGAAACAATGTGATCAGTGATTGGTCATTGGAAACATGGACTCATATAATCGCAACTCAAGCTCCACTGGTGGTGAATTGACCGAACCTGCTCTCTCAACTCTGAGCTGGAGAGACGTACATCTAATGTCTGCTTAAAAAGTCGCTAGGTTTGTCTCCAGGCTCATGTTTCAAAAATAACATTGCTAAAAGGGTCTAAAAAGTCATGCTTATAATTTGCTATTTTGACTTGGCAATGTTTTGGTTAATCCTTTAAAGAAAACCTGACCACAGTATGAATAATAAGCTGACCGAGCACTCATCTGCTACACTTTTACAGCATTATATCATATAAAATGCACCAGCTGAGTAATTTCCTTATAAAATATTTGGTAAAATTGCTTTTGGTTGTTGACTCTACTGTAGAACTTGTGTCTAGCTCTGAAATAACAGGGTAACAAGGTTTTAGCTCATTTTTTTTTTCTTAGACTCTGGCCTATTATTACGGAGTGTTTGTTTTTTTGTTAGAGACTACAAAGCACTTCTGTAAGACGCTGTTGGTAAAGAAGGCTGATAAATAAATGTAAACATGATCTATGCACAATTTTACGCAGTTTGAGAGATGAAATCTAGCATTAATAAAGCAGAGAACTTGGCACCAGCATCTCTTCCAGGCTGCTTTAAGATGCCCAGAGGAAAGCAAAGAGTAGTTTAGCTTTTATTGCTGACTGTTGCTTGTCTCCTTCAAACAACCCAACAAATCAAATAAACATGATGCATATTATTTATCTAGTCACTATGTCATAAGTTTTCAGCATCCGCGCTGGCACACGAGGACCGGCGGATCATCTTCATGGCCATTTTCTGATACAGAGAGACAAGGTGAGCACTCAGCATTTTGAGTGGAATCAATAAATAAGTCGCCTGCCATGTTTCTCCATTTGCTTCATACATTTGTCAGTACACAGAAAGACGAAACACTCTTTTAGGGAAGTTTATAACTGACAGAATGAGGGATTTACCTCCCTTTTAGGAACAGAGAATAAACGCAAAGTTTTTAGTGTAGAAACACTTCCGATTGATAAATTCTTCTTTTCTCCATCTTGTTCTTTTGCTAATCATTCTTTCTTTTTTCCCCTTATTTATTGTTATTTCTGCATCCCACTCTTTCTCTGTCTTAACCTTTTACTTCACAAAATACTGGAAATTTGAAATTGCTGAACATTTACACCACCTTTATTGGTATTGGTACTCAGGAGTGGAACTAGAAGCAAGGTTTGTTGTGGATTGGTTGCAAAAATCACGTCACACACCCCATCATGTGTCATTCCTTACCTATCCTGATTCTATATAGTGATCATATACTGTATAGTTATCATTACCCACAAATCATAAATGCTACTTATATGCACAGTTCAGTGAATTTGTTTTCTAATAGCTCCCCATTAAACTGGCCTGTATCTTTGTCTTTAGAAACCCATTAAAAAGCCATGATGGAAATCAGCACTGCTGCACCTTATCTACAATTTTTAATGCAGCCGTGTTATCTAGGAGCTTCTGACTAAAAGTGTATCTGTCTCAGTGGAGGAGATGAGGTCACATCCCATGTTACATCTCTCTCTTTCCTTTCTTTCTTTCTGCAACTTTCTTTCCTTATTGATCTCTTCCCTCACTCTCCGGAGGGTTATGCCAGGGTTAGCTCGAGTGGGATTTAGCAGCCATGTCCGCGTCTTATCGATGGGGCACAGGAGACCATTCAGAGGTCGGCCTGGAGCAGATAAACCTCATATCGAACTGTAATGCCTGCAAGGTGGTGAACATCGATTGGGCAAACAGCATGTTTCTGTCCCTCCTGATCCTACAGGACAATCAATAAGTCTCAACTTGCTGGACTGTTTGGAAAATTAGGCTGCATCCAAACATAGTGAGCACAATTTATTTGCAGTGCACTATTTGATAAACAGGAACCTGCTTTGTATTCTGAAGGGTTCGAATAATCAATAAGGCCTTTCTGACCTTTCGGACCTCCTAAAGCTGCTACATACGTGACAACAAGTAGTGCAGGTACACAAAAATGTGTAAAATATACATGTTGGGGTAGGGTAACTGTGTGTGTGTGTGTGTATGTATGTATGTATGTATGTATGCAGTTATCTAATCAGCCAATCACGTGGCAGCAGCACAATGTATAAAATCATGCAGATACACGTCAAGAGCTTCAGTTAATGCGCACATCAAACATCAGAATGAAGAAAAAGTGTGATCTCTGTGATCGTAGCATGGATATTAGTGCAAGATGTGCTGGTTTGAGTATTAAAATCTCCTGGGATTTTCACACGCAACAGTTTACACAGAATGGTGCGAAAAACAAAAAATATTGAGTGAGTGACAGTTCTGTGGGTGGAAAACGCCTTGTAGATAAGAGAGGTCAGAGGAAAATGGCCAGATTGGTTTGAGCTGCCAGGAAGGATATAGTAACTCATATAATCACTCTTTACAACCGTGGTGAGCAGAAAAGCATCTCAGTGTGCACAAAACATCCAACATTGTGGCGGATGGACTGCAACAGCAGAAAATCACATCGATTTCCACTCATGTCAACCAAGAACAAGAATCGGAAGCTATGATGGACACAGACTCACCCAAACTGGACAGTTGAAGATTAGGACAAAAATCACCTGGTGTTTTTCCAGTCTTCAGCTATCTCAGTGAGTCTGTGTCCATGATAGACTTCCTGTCAGCTCAGACCAGTCTGGTCATTCTCCTCTGATCTCTCTCATCAACAAGGTGTTTCAGCCTGCAGACCCTCCACACACAGGATGTTTTTTGTTCTTTGCACCATTCTGTGTAAAGTCTAGAGACTGTTGTGTGTGACATTCCAAGGAGATCAGCAGTTTCTGAAATACTCAAACCAGCACATCTGGTACTAACAACCATGCCACAGTCAAAGTCACAGAGATCACACTTTTTCCCCAATCTGATGTGAAAATTAACTGAAGCTCTTGACCTGTATCCACATGATTTTATGATTGGATTGAATGATTGCTTCCAAATTGCTATTATTATTATTATTATTATTATTATTAGGGGTGTAATCATCATCATTTTAAAAATTTTAACATTTAAATGATCAACAAGTAAATAATTTGATAACTATATTTATGTAGCATCTATGTATCATTGTAGGACACGTAGTAGTTCTATGAGAATTACAGTGGCTTGCAAAAGTATTCAAACCCCCTGGAATTGATCAGGTTTGTCTGAGGAAGTGAAAGCTGCATCAAACCACCCAAGCACTACCTAGTTAAGACCACCCATGTGTTCTTTTGAGATGCTATATTTGGCCAAGCTTCAAAGCACTATGTGTGGTGCAAACCGAATGCAGACCATACCTCAAGTAACAACATCATTACAGTGAAATATGGTGGTGGTAGCATCATCAGCCACCAGCACAGCACAAGCCCAAACACAAGGCTAAAGCAATGCAGGTGTGTTTAAAAACAAAAAGGTGAATGTTCTACAATGGCCAAGTCAATGTCCAGATCTGAATCCCACTGAAAATCTGTGGCACGGTTAGGAAAGTGCAGTCAACAAACAACATCCCACCAAAGTGAGCAACCTGGAGCAAATTCGAAATCCAGGAAGAATGGGTGAAAATCACTTCCAAACAGTGAGCACAGCTGGTAGGAACTTACTCCAACAGCCTTAAAGCTTTTATTGCAGCAAAAGCTGGTTCTAACAAGTGATAGTCTGAAAGGGTTGAATACTTATGCAAGCAGCATTTTTCAGTTTTTAATAAAAAAAAAATCAATTTGTTTACGTGTCATTTGTAATCCAGACAAATCTGAAGACATTTAAGGTGGATGAGTACTGCATATTTGGCCAATTCGACAATTTTATTTTTAACTTGAGCACTTAAAGGCACTTACAGTCCCAAATCTGTGCTCTTTTGAAACCGTAATCATCGCTGTAATGGGAATCGAAACTAATAACATCCTCTTTCCTTTCTCTGTTGTTATTTCTACATCATGACTGGAAGACTGTGACATATTTAATCAGAATCATTTCTTTTGGCTTGAGAGATGCCTGATCAAGTCTTGCAAGCATTCACTATTCCACTGGATGCCTGATTCACTGGCCTAAAAAGTTCATCCATTGTCCCTGTCCATTTCTAAATGGATTAATAGAAAAAAACAACATTAAAAAATATAAAAATAATATGAAAGCCATTTCTTTACAGAGGTAAAGCACAATAAAATGTTTGTATATGAACCATAACGTAGACTCCTGCCATCAGCTCTCTTAAAATAATTCCATTTTTATTCTGAAACACACAAATGTTCCTGTAGTGATTAAATCATTTATGAGGCGTGAAACCACCCTGAGGCCACCTGCAGTACTACACCAATAACAGCAGCATTTCCCTGTATTCCGGGCAACTGGAGTCACTCATGGCCTAGCCATCTCTAACAGGATAATCCTCTCTCTTCATCTCTCTCTCCCTCTCTCTGTAGCTGCAGGGTCAGAGCAGAATTATCACGTTATGCTAAATTATGATCTTATGGTCTGTTGTTGCTGAAAGGAAAGCTGTATCCTACCAGTAGGATGCTCTGTTTCTTTTGCATCATCTTGTGCTCATGTGTTTCTCTATATTGAGAACAGAGCAATAATAATCCACTGCCAATGATCAATAAGCATTAGATCTATTTCAATTCTTTCAAAATGTCATTATTATTTGTTCTCTTCCAGGTCCTGGTACTAAACTGGTACTTTGCTAAACACTTCATAGTGTTTTCCTGTCATGCGTCAAGTGTTAGGTCAAGGATAGGGTCCGGATTGACCGCAACCCTGACCAGACCCTGTTCCTGAAGAGGAATGAATAAATAATCTGATTTAAAATGCAACTTTCACTCTAACCATTTACATTTCTTGTCAGTGTGAAATCGTTCCCAAATCACTACAATCTAACCCCCGTATAGTCTTCATTCATTCTCCAACCTTCAATAAACACCGTTATTAAAGACTCGGCTTTTCCACAAGTATCTTTTGTGGTGTGGTTTCCTTGGAGCTAAACTTGTGGTCCTTGCAATTACTCATTTGACCCCACTATTATTACATGTGTCTATGATCTCTTTACTTAGTATTCACAGGGATATATAACACCTCTCTGTGCTCTTTATGTGTTATAACGTATACGGTATATTATTCCCATAGGCAGGATTTGTCAAAAAGATTGAAGTATTGTAAAAGCCGTATATCAACAAATGTCAGGTGACTTTATGTCTTTATGGCAGTAGCCACTAATTGGAACAAGCTTTTATAAATGTTTATGGTTATAGGCTTATGTCAGTTGTCATGAAGTGCTTTTGTAGGTGCCATGTAGTGCTATGAATACTACACCTAAGTAATTATACACATTGTGTATAATTATGTATCAAGATTATACAATTTGTTCTTTTTTTGTGATTAAAATATCTGTAGCTCTCCTGAGTAAAAGACCTTTAATTGTTGTCCTTGGTTGTTTTTCAGTTCTTCCTGTAACATCTAACATGCCCTTGCTCTCGGTCAATTCAGGAGTAATTGGTGAAAAGGTTTTACCGTTAGATTCTTGGACTTTGTTTATGTCGTTTCAGTCTAAAATGCAATATGAGTTAATGTAAGTTAATGTAAATTCACTCACTCAAGTCATTATGAAACAAATCATTCTAATTATTCAAGTAAATGAGGAAGGAAATCAGCAAGTTTGCTTCAAGTTTCCATTTCAGTGCAAACAACGTACCAGATAAGAGCTTGGTGGAAGAAAGGTACGCATTTTCATATGTTTTTATACTTTATTCGTCATGTGGTACATTCAAATACTGCAAAAAGTAGTCTGTTTATAAAGTATTGTAGAAATGAAATGAAATGAAAACTTTTCAAATAGCACAGAGACACTGAACTGTAAGTTTTAAAAAATATTGAAGTGCTATAATGTCATTAGTTTGACTTAATAACTTGTTATATTGCCTTAATAACTTATTACTTCAAGACATCATGCCCCTATTTCAACTTAATATCTCATTACTTTGACTTGTTTTGGGTGATCTTATTTCAATTTAATATTTAACACCTCATAATAGACCAGTACGACTAATCAAAAAAGAGTCTGATGCTCATATTGAACATCCTTTATACTGAACATGTTCTTTATTTGACTTTATAGTATACAGCTGTGGAAGAATAATGCCTTATAATCACACCGTCCGGTGTCATCTAGATGAGGATGGGTTTTGAGTCTGATTTCTCTGAAAGTTTCTTCCTTAGGGAATTTCTCCTTGTTGTTCCTTCCTAATTACTGAATAATTCTTATAATAATAATTATAATTCTTATTCAATATACTGTTTCTCAGACATCGTGTTATAGTGCATACAGCTAACGATTGTTAATTCACTTAAATGTGTTCAGGTATGGTACATCATACTAAACAATCAAAATAGCCGCTATGACTATTACATAACTTGTTATGAGTCAAAATAATGTAATGAGGTAGAGTTATTACGTTAAAATGACGAGATAATATCTTGAAATGACGAGTTATTAAGTCTAAATAATGAGAGATTAAGTCAAAATCATGACATAGAGCTTCAGCATTTTTCACAACTTGCACAGTTGACTAGTTGTGTACTTTTCCATCTGTCTTTCTTATTGAAGAAACCATCACTTATAGTGTGCTATATACACTATACATTGTGAAAGATTATATGGTTATAGAAAATTAAATTATAATTCTAGTACTGTGCATGTTTTTACCACTATATAATCTGTCTTTAAGAGGTGATGCAGCCATGCTGATTAGAAAAAGACATTTTTCAGCAGCAGCAATTCTCATGTTGCTGGCAGGTAAGCTTTTTTTTTTTTTTTTTTTAATAAATATATATTAAATTTGTATATGCATTCCTATATTACTGTCTGTGCCTGTATAGTATGGAATGTGCTTGACTTTGGTTGATATCTGTCAGATGTTAACAGCTGCTGTAATCATAAAGACTGTCCTGTGCTCATCCCAGGATTCTTGTTAACAATCTGCTCATACTGAGCTGTTTGTCTTTACTCTTCTACGTCTGTATACTGTAATGATTTATAATCCCACTACCCGGTGTCACCCAGAAGAGGATGGGTTGGCTTTTGAGCCTGGTTACTCCTCATGGAGTTCTACCTCACCATTGTAGTGCTTTGTGACAATGTCTATTGTTAAAAGTGCTATAAAAATGTAAGTGAATTGAATTTGATTGAACTGAGATACTAAAAGTTTTTTTTGAAACAAAAAAAAAGGCTGCCTATTTCACCACACTGTCTGATATTTATATATGGTGTGTGTGGAGTGAGCTGTTTTGGCTGAATTGTTTTAGAAGCAAGAAGCGTGCAAGTGCGTACTTAGTTAGTGTATAAACTCACAAATTTGACTCGCCCTCTATATGTGTGTGTGTGTGTGTGTTCCAGGAGTTCAGGCTCAGCATAGTGTAACGCTTTTCTCACAGAGTCTCTGTGCTGTTACTGGATCTACAGTAAATATTCCCTGCACATATTCGGGCCCTACTTATCTCAGACAGAGTGAGTGGTATCGAGTCCAGGGCTCTGAAGGAGAACCACAAGACCTGAACAAAGATCCACAATACTCAGGACGAGTGTCTGTAAACAGCCAGTGGTCTTCCTGTGAGCTGACGCTGAGGAATGTAAGTGTGAGTGACTCTGGAGTTTATAACTTCAGATTTAAAGTCTCACAGAGAAGAGACTGGATATCAGCATCATCTGGAGTTCATCTAACTGTTACAGGTTATAACACACACACACACTTTATTGTTTCATATGTGGCAGACGCGTACCATAGGTATTTAGTATTTACATGATTTGGAGATATGATGTGAATTGTGTGTAGACTTGCAGGTGAAGGTGGATCCTAACACTGCAGGACAGAGAGAAGTGAAAGTGACCTGTAGCTCCACCTGCAGGCTCAGCACATCCCGTTTCTACTGGTACAGGAATGGCCAATTCAGGAAATACGCAACCGATGCATCGATTGTGCTCGACTCCACCCGTTCAGTTAATGCGGGCAGCTACTCCTGTCGAGTGTATGAGAGTTCCTACTGCTCTCCCCCAGCGTGTAAGTGTCAGAATCTGTCCCTCAACATCAAACCTCAGCTGATAATTAAGCATTGAATCCGATCGTGGCATTAAGGTTTTTTTTTTAATCCTTTAAAGTACATTACTGTTATACATTTTTATTTAATATAACAGCATTCCAACTCACTTCTATTCACCTGAAAGAATCTCAACGTTTGAAGTAGTCAAATAATTACATTCTTAATTTGACAGACGCGCCATTTATAAACCAATTGTTTAGAGTTTGTATGAAGCCTAGAACCCCAGAATGGTATTACTGTTGAAACTGTGTAATGCCATAACTGTTGTGCACACAAATACACATTTAATTATGTTCTATTGCCAACATTCTCATTGTGGGGACTGGTGATCCAGAGGCGTCTTAATAATAAAAACCAGAAGGGAAGTTTCAGCACAACGATAAAGTGATAAAACTGTTGGAATAAAAGTCAGTGGAAATGTTTCGTAAGTACACTGCAGATACTCCCTATATATACTGTATCCTTAATTATCTCAGGGGTGGATAAGCAGATTTTGTGTACAGTCTGTGTAGTTTTTTTCTTCGTAGATGGCCAGTTGGCAACTACACTATATGGCCAAAAGTATGTGGACACCTGACCATCACACCCATATGTGGTTCTTCCCCAAACAAGACTCTAGGATGTCTTTGTATGCTGTAGCATTACAATTTCCCTTCACTGGAACTAACAGGCCCCAAACCTGTTCCAGCATGACAGCGCCCCTGTGCACAATACAAGATCCACATTGTTTGCCAAGGTTGGAGTGGGAAGAATTTAAGTAGCCTACACAGACCCCAGACCTCAACCCCACCGTTGAACACCTTTGGGATGAACTGGAACGCTGACTGCACCGCAGGCCTCCTCACTTGACATCATTGCCTGAACTCACTAATGCTCTTGTGACTGAATGAGCAAAAATCCCTACAGCCATGTTCCAAAATCTAGTGGAAAGTCTTCCCAGAAGAGTGGAGGTTATTCCAATGGCAAAGGGGAATGGGATGGGATGTTCAAAATTCACATATGGGTGTGATGGTCTGGTGTCCACAAAATTTTGGCCATATAGTGTATGGTCAAGAACCAGAGAAAGAAAATAAATCCTACTTCCTACTGACTTTTGCAAAACAAATGTGTTCATTTGGTATGTAGGCTTCTCAAAGCTGTTACTATACTGCTTCCATGTCCCACTGCACTACACACATCGGCTGAGGTGTGATCTGGCTGACGGTAGAACGATTTTTGGTAGACAGATTGATTAGCATTCTCTCTCTCTCTCTTTCTCTGTTGAGCTACACATGCTACTCCCAAGGTATCAGCGATCCTGACTCCTTCCGCTCTCCGGACCTGCCTGATCTTTCCTGATACCCCACTTCTGTTTGGAGTTTTCATCACCTGAAAATCACTCGCCGCTGCTAAGGATGGCCCCACATGGACAGTCTAAAGATCACCATGAGATCACTGTGGATGGTACCACATAGAAACCATAAAGATGGCTGTGGATGTTTCTTCCATGGATAGCCTTAGGACTGCAATTGCTAAAAATAATTTTGCACTCAAGTCTCCATCATTGAACAGTTAATATCTTCAGTTCGATACAGCAGATTTTAAGTAATTCAGAAATGCCTCTGAGGCTCATACTCATGTTCACAACACTTTTTGACTATATAGTATACAATTATAGAAGAGAAATCATTTTTATTTGCACTGTCTGGTGTCACCCAGATGAGGATGGGGTCCCTTTTGAGTCTGGTTCCTCTCAAGGTTTCTTCCTCATGTTGTCTCAGGGAGTTTTCCTTGCCACAGTTGCCTCTGGCTTGCTCATTAGGGATAAATTTATAAATACAAATTTTATATCCAGAATTTATACATTTCTGTAAAGCTGCTTTGTGACAATGTCCATTGTTAAAAGCACTATACCAATAAAATTGAATTGAATTGAACTGAATTGAATAGCGTTCACAGACGATGAGCTTTCATTAGCAGTCACCTCACTGTTAAACATTTCGAGAGAAATTTAAGATGCTAGAGTCAAATAATGTTAAATAGTGTAACTGTGATTTGAGGAAAGAACACCACAGCTCGTAGCTGAAACGTTCGCAAACAATTTGTCGAAATTATCATTTGTCCACCGTAAATGCAATGCTTCAGAGATGTGCGCCTCTGTCTCTCTGTGTGTTTCAGGTGTATTGGGTAAAGAATGTTGGGGTGTGACTTACACTCCTGATCGTGTGTGTGCTCTGAAAACTTCATCGATTGATCTCTCCTGCGCTTATAAACACCCTGCAGGCCTCACAGTCATAAAATCAGTGTGGTTCATTAAAGAGCAGGTTGGTGTTGAGCCTGTGGATGTGAGAGACTATGAAGAGTATCAGGATCGAGTGCAGTACACACAGAGCTCCCAGAATGACTGTAGTCTGAGAATCACTAACCTGAGAGAGAGAGATGCTCAGACCTACGGATTCAGATTCTACACTGCCTGGAACAAATACACCGGCCGACCTGGAGTCACTCTGACTGTCACAGGTAATGCTGTATGAGACACATTAAGTTAACTATAAGAATATTATATATTTGAAAATATCACCAAACCATGCTTATTGTTTGCAGATCTGAAGGTTACAGAATCAGATTGGTACACCTGGTACAGGAAGCTGAGCTGTGTCACCACCTGCACTCTGTCTAACAACCCCACTTACATCTGGTACAAGAACGGACAGCGTGTTACTGACAAGGAGAGAAATGAAATGTATCTGTATGACAGTAGTGAGGATGCAGGCAGCTACTCCTGCTCTGTAAGAGGACATGAGGAGCTTCGCTCTCCTGCTGTCTGTAAGAACTCACTTTAAACTTCACTAACTCTGTCATCGTCTCACTGGGAGCTTCTGTTAGATTCCAATAAACTCACATGCAGTGATTTATGACTGAGTGATGCTTTAGGGTTTTTTTTTTTTTAATTTAGATTTCTATTTAAATTAATTTTGTATGTTTCAGGTGTTTTTGGTGAGAAGAGCTGCTGGAGTGTGACTTACTCCCCCCAGACTATCTGCTCTCTGATTGGCTCATCAGTGGACATACATAGTTATTACACCTTCCCTCATCATTACAAGGTCACAGAAGTGTTCTGGTTCATTAAAAAGCAGGCTGATGCTGTGGATGTGAGAGAGGATGAGGAATATTGGGGCCGAGTGCAGTACACACAGAGCTCCCAGAATAACTGTAGTCTGAGAATCACTAACCTGAGAGAGAGAGACGCTCAAACATACAGATTCAGCTTCTACATTGGCTGGAATAACTACATCGGCCAACCTGGAGTCTCTCTGTCTGTCACAGGTAATGCTGCATGAGAAATATTAACTATAAGAACATTCTACTTTTGAAAATAACAACAAACCATGCTTATTGTTTGTAGATCTGAAGGTTACAGTATCAGACTGGGGTATATGGCAAGTGAAGTTGAGCTGTGTCACCACCTGCACTCTGTCTAACAACCCCACGTACGTCTGGTACAAGAACGGACAGCTTTTTACTGACCAGGACAGAAATGAACTGTATGTCGAAAGTGAGGATGCAGGCAGCTACTCCTGCTCTGTAAGAGGACATGAGGAGCTTCGCTCTCCTGCTGTCTGTAAGAACTTACTTTAAACTTCATTCACTATGTCGTCATCTCACTGGCAGCTTCTGTTAGATTAAAATAGTTATATATATTGACACACATCTGAGAGACACTGATGGTAGTTGTTATTTTATAAAATATTCTAATATTACTATGGCTAAATCCTGATAATCCTGAAGTTTTAGTAATTATGCTTATACACAAAGGAAGAATGGCTTATCAAAATGGCTTATACAGAGACTCACTATCTAACTTAAGCCCTATTCAGATGGGATTTATTTTACATGAGGAAGTGGTGGCTCAGTGGTTAAGGCTTCGGGTTTCTGATAGGAAGTTTGTGAATTCAAATCCCAGCACTGCCAGACTGCCATGGTTGGGTCCTTGAGCAAGGCCCTTAACCCTCACAGTTGTTATAATTGTAAATCCCTTTGGATAAAAGTGTCAGCCAAGTGTCAGACTGTTGAAGTTGACTGTTCAGTGGAAATAACCCCAAGTAATGTACATCATGTGCAACTTGACATGCTGGTAAATATTCCACAGTATTCTATGGGAATGTATTTTTTAACATTTTCTCACACACATCGAAACACTCCAGAAGGTGCTCTATTGTATCACCCAAATTAAGCCAGCACAATCTACAAAACAGACATAGACTGGATTAGTATACTCTCATGACCCCTCACAAAGCTGTGCAAGGCTAAAGAGCTGGTCCACTGGTCTACAGCTTGTGTAGAACCTGAACTGTTTCTGCTGAATCCTATCCCTACAACTGTGCCATCAACTTGCTCCCGGGTGCTTCTCCACCTCAGGCTAGGATCTTTGCACATTCTGGTTCTGACAAACAAAAAGCAATGGAGGAGTACATTCAGAATTCATTGCCGTTAAGATTCATTCTGCCCGCCACCTCATCAGCAGGGGTAGGGTTTTTCTTTGTGGAGAAGAAGGGAGGACATGTCCACTGGGTTAAGGAGTTCCTCAAAGTGCTCCTTCCATCACTCAGCAACATCCCTAGTAGAGGTCAATGATCCTCCTTACTTGCTCTCTTCTCCCCATCCTGAGTCACTCAGTGTTTTGCCAGAACATCTTTGGGGCCACCTGAATGTCTTTTTCCGTGGCCTCTTCAAACTCCTCCCATGACAAAGCTTTTACTTCTGCAACTGCCTTTGCTGCAGCCCTACTGTCTCTCCTATACCTCTCGACTAAATCAGGAGGGCCCTCCATGAGCAATACTCAGAAGGTGCCACTAGGCACCTCTTTCTTCACCACTAGTGTCAACCAGCATCCTATGGTTGTTACCCTGAAAGACATTGACAGCCTTTCAGTCTACTTCTTTTTTTTTTAATCTGTCTCTATTATACTACTGAGAATAAATCTCCATTCAGACTCAATATCCCTTATATCATGCGGTACAAGGGAAAAGTCTTTTCAGAGGTGTGAGATAAATTTATCTCTCACTGAGGCTTCTGCCAGACCCTACCAATGTGAGTGAAAGGCTGATTATATCACACAAGAACTCAGACTCTGTCCCTGCCGGTGATGTGATATTCCACATTCCTAAAGCCAGTTTCTGTTGAAAGAGTCTGTTGTAAACTGTTCATTACATGACTGTTACCAACTGGCATTAAACCTCACTTCATTTTGCAGGTGGTGAACCTGCAAGATGGCTCCATACAGCCATTTCAGCCTGAGCATGCGTACATGTGTGTCCCAGCCGCTAGGCACACACATGTTCGAAAACACCACCCCCAGGCCTTGCTCCAGGGATGGGTTCTGGTAACCTTAAATTGGGCAGGACATACTTTTTTTATCATTCATTGGGGTCTTTAGAATCCCTCTTCACCACAATACCCTCTATGAGCCTTCCAACCATGATGGGGTACATAACACCTGACTTAGGTATTTTACTGTGACTAAAATATATAAACTAATATGTATGTAATGTGTAATTCTTCGTAATCTCCCAATCAGATTCCCCTAAAAACACCATAGCAGAGGTTCTTTCATCTGGAGAGACAGTGGAGGGGGATACAGTGACTCTGAGCTGTAGCAGTGATGCAAACCCTCCTGTTCTCACCTACTCCTGGTTTAAGCAGATTGCAGATGCAGACACACTGCTGACAACAGGCCAGAATTACAGCATCAGCAACATCAGCTCCCAGCACAGCGGACTGTACTACTGCACTGCTCACAACCAGCTGGGACATCACAACTCTCTACCAACCTTTCTAGATGTGTTATGTAAGTGTCCCGCCTTGATCTCAGTGTATCCAAGCTTAATAATATGTGAACTATCAATAAATACATCGTGATACTGGTTCACTAGGCCATGGACTAAGAATACCATCAGTCGAAAAACTGTCAACACGATTTTTTGTCCACGTCATTGGATTACATTTTGGTTGTGTTTGCTACGGCTCTTAACAAACATCGAGTACTTGCACTTGCGTCAAACTCAGTCCCTGACAGTAGGTCTTTAGACGTCGTTTGAAGACTGCCAGTGACTCAGCTGTTCAGACGTCTAGGGGAAGTTCATTCCACCACCTAGGTGCCAGAACAGAGAAGAGTCTTGATGCATGCCTGTCTTTTACCCTGAGAGATTGTGGGACCAGTCAAGCAGTGCTGGAGGATTGGAGGGAGCATGGTGCAGTGCAGGGTGTTATAAGTGCTTTGAGGTAAGTGGGTGCTGGTCCGTTTTTGGTTTTGTAGGCAAGTGTCAGTGTCTTAAATCTGATGTGGGCAGCCAGTGGAAGGAGCATAGCAATGGAGTGGTGGTGTGAGAGAACTTGTTGAAAACAAGTCATGCAGCAGCGTTCTGGATCAGTTGCAGAGGTTGAATGGTGCTCAGAGGCAGACCTGCCAGGAGCGAGTTGCAGTAGTCCAGTCTCGAAATGACAAGGGACTGAACAAGCACCTGAGTGGCCTGTGTGGATAGAACTGGACAAACCCTCTAATGTTGTAAAGGAGAAATTGACATTAGCGTGTCAGATGAGCGATGTGAGAGGAAAAGGACAGTTGATGGTCCATGGTTACCCCAAAGTTGCGCGCACTGACCGAAGGTGAGATCAGAGAGTTGTCCAGGGATATTACAAGATCCTGACATGGGGACGAATCACCTGAGATGAACAGCAGTTCAGTTTTGTGTTGGCATATGAGTTCTCCAGTAGTGCAACTGCCACTATTAAAATTTGATGATAATTTCCACAACTACAGGAAAAAGACTGCTGCTCCACAAAGTCATCCGTCTTGGAATGATTTGGCTTCATCTCGCTTGTAATGACTCGTCACAGGCTTGGTCACATACTGTGTTCATCTTACTGTCGTGCACTACACAGTGAGCAAAGCCTCCGTGAAGTATGCTAAGGCATTAAAGGCCTTGATATACGTCTTGAGGCGTTGACGTCTCAGAAGATATCGATACGACAAATCCTCTGATCATTTATATACTCCTCACTTATACACAACAGCTACAATGATACCACAGAAAAAGCATGCAAGCTTGTACACGTGCAAAGGTGGTTTTGGCTTCTTGCAACCCTGATGAACTTGTACTTCCTCTTATACAGTAGCATGTCTTTTGTCCCAATGGAATGGCTACCCTTATTTGTTTTAATTTGTGGATTTGTTTTAGATTGCTTTCTTTTAAGTCATTAATATGAAATGACTGATTTTGAAGCTTATTAATTGAGGTTCACATTAGTGAATCTCCTTGTATGTAAATATACACAATTTCAAGATCTCTCGCAGATTAACGAAGTTTTCACAAACTAAATGGAATTTCATTTATATTACATTTCTAAATGGATATTTGTAAATGCTCCTGTGAACATTTATGAATATATTCATTCATATCCAGCTTGCTACATGAGGCCCAGAGTTAAGGTTTTAATATTTAGACCTTGTGCCTGGTTTCAGATTCTCCTAAAAACACCAGAGCAGTGGTTCTTTCCTCTGGAGACACAGTGGAGGGGGGTTCAGTGACTCTGAGCTGTAGCAGTGATGCAAACCCTCCTGTTCTCACCTACTCCTGGTTTAAGCAGAGAGCAGATGCAGACACACTGCTGACAACAGGCCAGAATTACAGCATCAGCAACATCAGCTCCCAGCACAGCGGACTGTACTACTGCTCTGCTCACAACCAGCTGGGACATCACAACTCTACACCAACACACCTGGATGTGTTACGTAGGTGCAGTTTTTTGTGTATGATATTTATTTTTTAATGTAATACATTCAGTAATTAATCAAGTGTCTCTTCTGATCAGACCCTCCACGAATCCCATCTGTGACTGTCGTTCCAACCGTGTCTGGTGATCTGGTCACACTGTTGTGCACAAGTGACTCCAACCCCATCAGCTCTTACACCTGGTACAGGAAAACAGAAGGAGATGTGATATTGGTTGGAAATGGTGCCAATTTAACTTTATCCACAACAGCAGATGGATTTTACTACTGTATAGCAATGAATAGATTTGGATCATCCAATTCATCAGAATGGGCATATACATCAGGTACTCGCTTCTCACAAGCATGCAATGTTTGTGTCTGTTTGGTGAGATCATATGTTACTTTTTCTTGATTGTATCCTTCTCTTTGTCTCGATTACAAGACCTCTGTGACTTTTTACACCCATCTTTTTAACATGCTGATTATTTCTTACTGATACAGGTGCCAGATATGTAAAATATGCAGGTTCTGGAGTCTCTGTTGTTTTGGCTCTGTCATTCATTGCTATCATTCTGTGGATGAGGTAAGAACCAAAAAAAATCACATTTACATTACTATAAAATAAATTCTATGAAACCCCTCCAAATATAATTCAATTATTTAAATATTACACATCATTATTTATAATGTATACCATAATATTTTGTATATTTGTTGTAGCCATAGAGCTTTTTATTGCCGAAGTTTGAGAACCACTGATCTAGTATCGATCCACTGCACAGTCCAACGTTTTTTTCCCTCACATCAAGGGAGTTATATTCACTCATGTACAGTATAAAATCTAATTAATTTCACACTACAAGTGTACCTGGTGATATTGTTTCTATTACACATATTCCAACAGGAGACGAGCATCAGCGTTGAGTAACAGGAGTGAGGAGTACCGCAGGGTGAGTTTTAGTGAAGGCACTAACAGAGAAACGAGATTATACGATTTTTTCCTCAATAAAGTTAAAGTATTTTGGCAAAAAAATTATTATTATTATTAAATAATGTTCCAAGGTTAGGGTTAAGAACCTCTCTCTCTCTCCCTCTCTCTTACTCTCTCAGAACGACTCTGCTCCTGTGTATGGTAACGTCTCAGCCACGACCTCTGACCCCACACAAACAGCCTCCTCAGAAGATCAGGACAATGTTCAGTACTCCAGTGTTTATTTCAGACACTCCCACGTACAGGAAGTGCCTCTCTACTCAACTGTTCAACTGCCAAAGGCTCAGGAAGAGGAAGTAGAATATGCCACAGTGAGCCTCGTCAAATCAAGAGCTGTTCGGTAGGTGATGCAAATGACAACGATTCTGTCACACCTCCTGCGTTCTTTCCACTTTGTCTTGGAAAAAAAAAACTTTACAGGCACAGCTGCAATTAATAGAGAAGTTCCAGTAAAATCATGATTGTTTTTGAAACTATTTGTTTAGCAAATTTTGCTCATGCATTTAGTTAAAAGTAGATACCATTTTCCAAAACTACAATCACAAGTTCAAACAGTTAAAATAGTGTATGTGTGTGTGTGTTTATAACTGTTAACAGTTTAACAGTAATAATTATATCATCTGAAATGTACTAATGGGTTTAGACAGTAAATGAGAGCAGATACCTGTGTTTTGAAATGAAATAATCACATGTCTTACTGAAGCTCTGTAAAAATTTTGGAAATTCTAAAAATTCTTGAAAAGCTTTAACATGTCAAAAACGTTTTTCTCTAACAATGGGCCTCATTCATCAAGCTGAATATGAACAAAATTATTTGTAACTCATTCGTAGGAGAAGTTACATAAGAAATTCTAGAAAATCATGTTAGTAATTATGGGAAAAAACAATTCAAGATAGCAAGCCAACATAAATCTGTAAATTAAGACCAATATGACCAGTCATTCAATTAAACCAAAAGAAATGGCACTATACAAAACAACTCCGCTGGTGTGTAAATTGGTTTCATTTGACTTTTTTAAGTTTGTTACAAGATTTTGGTCTTTTCGGGTGCTGTTATGTTACTAAATTATGTTTTTTTTTCATTGGTGTAGTCAAAATAACTTCCATTTCTGCCTCTGAAAAATTCCTTTCTTTCACATTTTGTCTTCATTTCGCACTGTCAGCTCTCTGAGAGCTTGACCTTTTATGGATTTTTGTGAGTGTCACTAAATGCACATGAGCGGTGTTGTGCATTGCACTTTATGAGTGATTGGGATTTATCAACATACTCATGTTAATAGGAAATAAATCAATGTTACCAAATCTGGCAGACCTTTAGTTCAGCTTGGCCCAAAAAAACATTTCTACCCAACTTCACTAAAAGTGATAAATGAGGCCCAGAATTAGTGGCAAATACAAGAAATATGAAATTTTCATTTTTGAGCAGAAATATTTCCTTAAATTTTGTTTTTTCATAAATTAATCTGTTTGCAATGTTTTTAAATTTTACAGGCAGGACAAAATCTACAACAATCTGAAGTCCAAAGAATAAGAAGAATCTAAACTGACCATAAAATTCAACGTCTCCAACAAATTTCCTGTGTTTTTTAAAAAAAAAAAAAAAAAAAAAAGCCCAAATACTTTTTTCCTCTAAGATTTATATAAGTGAATTATGAAGTGATACTTTAGTCATACAATTAAAAACATTCCTCAATCTCATTTTGAACTGATATTTGGCAAATTAGTTTCTATGAAAATCTGTGACCACAATCAAAATATCTAAATAGTAAATACCTAATAAGTATGAGGTATTATTGGGTTAGATGTTTTCATAGCAACTTCATGTCTTTTCCTTCATTGTTCTTTTTTTTTATTTGATGCTTTGCGAGGCTTTTTGTGTGCTTGCATGTTTATCGTTTGCTGTGTGTATGATTATGGTATTATTCCTTTTCATAGCTGAATTTTCAAGGTGTATTGTATACACAGACACTCATTTTAATAATAAAAAAAAATTATGTAATCATGTTATCATGACAAAGTTGCAGTAGTTGCAGCAGCATATACAAGAAAAACAGAGGGGTGTGTATATATATATATATATATATATATATATATATATATATATATATATATATATATATATACACACACACACATAGATATATTTTGTGTGTATGTATGTATATGTGTGTGTGTATATATATGTATACATATGTATATATGTGTGTGTGTGTGTGTGTCTATATATATATATAGACTTTCAGTCATCAGTCACTTATCAGGCTGATCTGGTGAAACTTCTTGCCTGAATGAGTTCATACTGTGCCTCTGAGAATTTGATCAACATCCCCCTCTAGTGGGCATTTCCAGACAAATGACAAATCAGACTTTAATCATATCATGTGACTGTATGCCCCATGGCTTTCATCCAATACCTTCTACCCTGAATTAAGGGCCAGGGCTCAGCCGGCTCCTGCAAGACTGGAGAAGCATCTGGGTGAATGTGAATGCGTGATCTTCCTCCAACACCATCAAGTGGAACCACCAGCAGAGAAATGGAAGAAAAAAGCACATGAAAGCACATGTAGCACTCGTTGCCTTGAGAACTGCGACACACTCGGAGAGGGGGAACTCATGGCAGAAAGCAGGCAGCAGGCACTGGCCTCAGAGGCAGATGTCTTTAAGAGAGAACTTTCAGAGACAACTGGATAAAGTTGTGAATATAATCAAATATATCTCAAATATATATACACACCAAACAATGTTCTCAGACAAGAATGTGTGGTTTTAACCACAGCTGCTGCTTTTGCTGTTTTGAATCTTATTTAGAAAAGCAGTGATGTGTGAAGATGGGTGGTTGTGTGAAATTAAAAAAAAATTGACAAATGATTTGCCAAACAAATTGAGCTTGGGTGAGTTTCCGTGCATGTTCTCTCCACGTCAGTGTGGCTTTCTGATTATTCTCAAATGATCTACCAGCACAATCAATTCTTTTTATGGGATAAACAGAAAATTAACAGACAGAAATATTCATCTTATCGATGAGGCAAAGAAGACCGAACTGTAATCCTGCATCAAATGGGCAAACAGCACGTTTCTGTCCCTCCTGATCCTACAGGACAATCAATAAGTCTCAACTGTTTGGAAAATTAGGCTGCATCCAAACATAGTGAGTATGATTTATTCGCAGTGCACTATTTCATGAACAGGAAACTGCTTTGTAAGGCCTTTCTGACCTTTCGGACCTCCTAAAGCTGCTGCGTACATGACAACAAGCAGTGGAGGTACACAAAAATGTGTAATACATACATTATGGGGATGAAATTGTGTGCATTTATGTAAGAGTTTGGTTGAGAGATGCTTCTATCTATATATAAGTACAGTGATGTTATGTATTTTAACAAACAGCTTCGAAAAATATGGTAACGTTGAGGCTCAGTGGTTAAGGTTCTGGGCTGTTAAGCAGAAGGACAACCGGTATTGTAAATCTTCAAATTTTGTTAGTAATCTACACATAGTAAAAAAGAAAAAAGAAAAAAAAAGTTTAAAATGTATGTGGAGGGGGTTGAACTGTGTGTTAGGGCTAGCATTAAGCTCAGGTGTACATTGTTCAGAAGTTGGATAATTAAGGTTTCTTGGCCTCCAAATTTGATTTGACTTAATTAGATCGATATTATCAATTTGAGCACTTAAAGACAGGACACTCGACTCATACAGGCGCAAATCTGCTCTCTTTTGAAACTGTAATCTTCACAGTTTCCTTTCTCGTTTGTCATTTCGACAGTATGTCTTGACATATTTACTTGGAATATTTTCTTTTGGCTTGAGCGATGCCTGATGGGAGTCTTTCACTATTCCACTGAATTATGTAATGTACAACCTAATGTACATTAGGTTAATGTACTTTCCTGTTTGTGTCATGATTAAAT
Source organism: Pangasianodon hypophthalmus (assembly GCF_027358585.1). NCBI lineage: Eukaryota > Metazoa > Chordata > Actinopteri > Siluriformes > Pangasiidae > Pangasianodon > Pangasianodon hypophthalmus. The sequence goes on from NC_069734.1 coordinate 15,824,228, forward strand.
CATTTGTGTTTGTGTCATGATTATCATTTATGAGGTGTGAAACCACCCTGAGGCCACCTGCAGTACTGCACCACTAACAGCACTTTTCTGGGCAACTGGAGTCACTCATGGCCTAGCCATCTCTAACAGGATAATCCTCTCTCTTCATCTCTCTCCCTCTCTCTCTCTCTGTAGCTGCAGGGTCAGAGCAGAATTATCACGTTTCGCTAAATTATCATCTTCTAAACAGTCTGTTGTTGCTGAAAGGAAAGCTGTATCCTACCAATAGTACAGTGCATCATCTTGTGCTCATGTGTTTCTCTATATTGAGAACAGAGCAATAATAATCCACTGCCAATGATCAGTTAGACACACTGCCCAAAATTGAACATAATGTGCTACTATATTTAAGAATATATATTTATTTATGTTACTATGTATAGATCTGTTCTCTTTCTGTGGACTTGGCTTGCTGCATGCACGGATGTGAACCATTATAGAAACTTTCTGAGGTTAACTCCATTACACAGTTCATGATCACTGAATGCTGCAACTCTTTTTTTTTTTTTTTTTTTTTTTTTAATAGTACTCAGGTGCAGGTATTCTGGATTCCACCCACCCTCCAAAAACATACCGGTAAGTGGATTCGCTACACTAAATCTAAATCTGCCCTTCACTGTGAATGAGTGTGTGTGATGCATTGTGATAGTCTGGTATCCCAGACTAGTGAGCAGCACCTCGTGAAATCATGCCCGTATATCTTCATTCACTCACCAACCTCTATCTATGGTCATAAAGACTGCTTTAGTCATTTTTGCTTCCAAGTTGACGTAACAACAGCTGAGCTAAGTCAGTTGCCAAAATGCTTCCCTTGGATCAAGTGTTATAAGAGTCTTATATCAGCTAAATCTCTGTCACACTGATTGTCAAAAGCCTTTAAGTCTTTATATCAGATGATAGATATTGGAACAAGGTTTTATAAATGGTTAGGTTTACAGGCTTATCATAACAGGAGTTTTCATGAAGGGCTTTTGTGAGTGTCCTTTCTTGCTATGAGCACTTGACACACTTGACTTCCTATGAAACAAACCATTTTAATTATTCAAGTAAATGAGGAAGGAAACCAATGAATCTGCCGTTTCCATTTCAGTGCAAACAACATACCAGACAAGAGCTCGGTGGATGAAAGGTAACCATTTTTTAATATGTTTTTATACTTTATTCTTCGTGTGGTACATTCAAATACTGTTAAAGTAGTCCATTTATAAAGTATTGTGGAAATGAAAATGTGATATTTGTTTCACTTATTGCGTATACATTTCAAATAGGGAAGAGACCCTGAATTGCAAGTTTTGTGTCACTATTTTGATGTTGTAGCTTGTCATTTTGACTTAATAACTCATTATTTCAAGATAGTATGCCTCTATTTCAAATAAATATCTCATTACTTTGACTTACACACTTGTTGTTTTGTTATTATCTTGTACTTAATATTTAACACCCCACAATTGACCAATAAGACTAATCATAAATAATCATAAAAGAACCCTGATGCTCTCATACTGAACACTCTTAGTAGTAGTTCTTACTGTTTGACTTTATAGTATACAGCTGTGGAAGAGTAATGACTTATAATCACTCTATCCGGTGTCATCTGGATGAGGATGGGTTTTGAGTCTGGTACCTCTGAAGGTTTTTTTCCTTCGTGTCGTCCCAGGCAGTACTTTTCCTTCCGAATTTTACCTAAAATTCAACAGTCAGAATAAGCGCCGTAACCGCAGTATGTAATTCCATCACTTTACTCATTATGAGTCAAAATAATATAATGAGTTAGAAGGTATTAAATTAGAAACCATGAGATAATATCTTGAAATAACGAGATATTAAGTCTAAATAGCGGCGTATTAAGGCAAAAATCACGACAAAAGCGCCTCTTGCAAACTTGCATTTCAGGGCTTCTGTACGATAGAAACCTTTCCTAGTTCCCTGTTGTACTTTTCTTTCTGTATCTCTTACTGAAGTAACAATTGGTTATAGTGTGTTATTTATTCACTGTATAAGATTATATGGTTATAGAAAAATTAAATTATAATTCTAGTACTCTGCATGTTTACCACTATATAATCTGTCTTTAAGAGGTGATGCAGCCATGCTGATCAGAAAAAGACATTTTTCAGCAGCAACAATTCTCATGTTGCTGGCAGGTAAGCTTTTTTTTCCATATATTAAATTTGTATTTGTCTGTGCCTGTGTCTTATGTAGTATGCTTGACTTCAGTTGATATCTGTTAGACTAGTATTTAACAGTATTTATGCTATAATCATAAGGACTGTCCTGTGTTCATCCTAGGATTCTTATTAACAGTCTGCTTTTACTGAACATCCTTTCACTACACCTAGTACTGTTTGTCTTTACTCTTCTACGTCTGTATACTGTAATGATTTGTAATTGCTCTATAGCGTCTGTAGCCTCTGGTTTGTTCATTCAGAATCTAAATCTGCTTCAAACCAGCTTTGTGACAATGTCTATTGTTAGAAGTGCTATAAAAATAAATCTGAATTGAAATGAGGTACTAAAAGTAACTGAAACACATTGATGTACTAGTCTAAATTGAGTTATTATTGAGGTCAGGTGTTTCAGCCACGCCCACTGCATACAGTTGCATAACATCAAGAGCTAGGCCTTCTCCTCTATCATCAGTGCTTGATCTCACAAATGCTCTTTTGACTGAAAGGGCACAAATTCTCACAGACACACCTCCAAAAACATGTAGAGAGGAAGCTGTTATAGACGCAATGGAGTGCAACACCATATTAATGCCAATGGTTTTGGAACGGGATATACAACAAGCTCATATAGGTGTGATGGTCAGGTGTCCACATACTTTTGACCATGTAGTGAATTTGATCATAATGATGACTTGAGCCAGGAGTGACCTTTTTTGTCAAACTTTTATTGAAGCAAGATGTGTGCAAGTACTTACTTGGTCAGCTTATTTAATTAGTGTGTAAACTCACAAATTGATGGGATTTTGCTCTGTGTGTGTGTGTGTGTGTGTGTGTGTGTGTTCCAGGAGTTCAGGCTCAGTACAGTGTAACTCTCTCCTCTCGGAATCTCTGTGCTGTTACTGGATCTACAGTAAAAATCCCCTGTACATACTCAAGTTATTCCGCGGTCACACAGAAAGAATGGTATCGAGTCCAGAGCTCTGAAGGAGAAGCACCAGTCCTGAGCAAAGATCCACAATACTCAGGACGAGTGTCTGTAAGCACCTCGTGGTCTTCCTGTGAGCTGACACTGAGGAATGTGAGAGTGAGTGACTCTGGAGTTTATAACTTCAGATTTAAAGTCACACAGAGAAGAGACTGGATATCAGCATCATCTGGAGTTCATCTGACTGTTACAGGTAATACACACACACACAAACACACACACACACACACACGTGGCACCAAATCAACAGTCAGTTCTCAAAGTTGAGTTGGAAGCAGGAAAAATGGGCAAGCATAAGGATCTGAGAGACTTTGACAAGGACCAAATTGTGATGGCTAGATGAATGGGGCAGAGCATCTCCAAAACGGCAGGTCTTGTGAGGTGTACACCTTTCTATCAGCATTCTAGCCAGCATTAACTTTTTCAGCAATTTGTGCTACAGTAGCGCTTGTGTGGGATCGGACCAGACAGGCTAGCCTTTGCTCCCCATGCACATCGATGAGCCTTGGGCGCCCATGACCCTGTCACTGGTTGTCCTTCCTTGGACCACTTTTGTTGGGTACTAACCACTGCATATAACCCACGAGACCTGCCAATTTGAAGATGTGTGTGTGTGTGTGTGTGTGTGTATATATATGTATATATATACATATATATATATATATATATATATATATATAACAAAATATGTACTAAAAAAAATAGAGTGCCTAAGACTTTTGCACAGTACTGTATATATGATACATGACAAACATATCATCTGCAGATCTGAAGGTTGAAGTATCAGACAGGTACGGCCGGAACAAGAAGCTGAGCTGCATCACCACCTGCACTCTGTCTAACAGACCCACTTACATCTGGAACAAGAACGGACAGCATGTTACTAACCAGGAGAGAAAAGAACTGTATGTCGAAAGTAAGGATGCAGGCAGCTACTCCTGTGCCGTAAAAGGACATGAGGAGCTTCGCTCTCCTGCTGTCTGTAAGAACTCACCTTAAACTTCACTCACTCTGTAATTGTCTCACTGGCAGCTTCTGTTAGATTACAGTAAACTCACATGCAGTGATTCATGACTGAGTGATGCTTTATAATGAGTGATATAAATTTAGATATCTGTTCTAACTCAGTTTGTATGTTTCAGGTATTTTTGATGAGACGAGCTGCTGGAGTGTGACTTACACCACTCAGACTATCTGCTCTCTGATTGGCTCATCAGTGGACATACACAGTTATTACACCTTCCCTGACAATCGCAAGGTCACAGAAGTGTTCTGGTTCATTAAAAAGCAGGCTGATGCTGAGGCTGTGGATGTGAGTGAGGATGAGGAGTATCAGGGCCGAGTGCAGTACACACAGAGCTCCCAGAATAACTGTAGTCTGAGAATCACTAACCTGAGAGAGAGAGACGCTCAAACATACAGATTCAGATTCTACACTGATGATCCTCAAGGCAGATACACCGGCCAACCTGGAGTCTCTCTGTCTGTCACAGGTAATGCTGTATAGATATAAAGATATTCTACATTTGAAAATAACAACAAACCATGCTTATTACTTGCAGATCTGAAGGTTGAAGTATCAGACAAGTACGGCTGGAGCAAGAAGCTGAGCTGCAGCACCACCTGCACTCTGTCAAACAACCCCACTTACATCTGGTACAAGAACGGACAGCGTGTTACTAACCAGTACAGAAATGAAATGTATCTGTATGACAGTAGTAAGGATGCAGGCAGCTACTCCTGCGCTGTAAGAGGACATGAGGAGCTTCGCTCTCCTGCTGTCTGTAAGAACTCACTTTAAACTTCACTCACTCTGTCATCATCTCACTGGTAGCTTCTGTTAGATTACAATAAACTTATATTTATTGGGACATGTCTGAAAGATACTAATGTTTTTCTTTCTTGCTTTCTGACACTGGACCATCTCTAAGCATCTGTATATTCAGTCAGGGATTACTCTGTTCCCCTCTGTCCACCTTGGGGATTATTTAGTATCATGACACCAAAAATTTAGGACACGCATCAATATCCCAGAGACTGCTATTCTAGCTACTCCGTCAAAGGCTAGCTTTAACTGTCCCTTTTTCCTTTTTTCACTTCTGTTTTTTTTTTGCACTGTCCACTCCTGTGTTTTTTTTTTTTTTGTTATTGTTGTTAATAATATTAGCAATGGTACATTATTAGTAGTGCTAATTTTGTGTGTGTTTTATTCAACTGGGTCGGTGTGTTTTCAGGTGTTTTCAGGTGTTTTTGGAGTGTGACTTATTTCTCGCAGACTATGTGTGCTCTGATTGGCTCATCAGTGGACATACACAGTTACTACACCTTCCCTGATCAGCTTCGCACCCCGCAGCCTGTCTGGTACATCATATTCCTCTCACAGGACAGAGAACTGAGTCATACAGATGAGCGAGTGGAGTTTCTTAATGATAGACCTAACAGGAGCACACTGAGACTGAAAAATCTAACAGAAGGGGACTCAAAAAAATATCAACTCCGGTTAAAAGCCCATTACTCTAAAGAAACAGACAGCTCTGCTGGTGTCTCTCTGTCTGTCACAGGTAGCTTAAGAGTCTTGCTAGTGTCTCAGGATTGACAGTATTCTTAGCATGTGTTTTTAGCACTAAAACAACTGATGTGAGTCTCTTACACAGGTCTGCAGGTCAAAGTGGCACCACTTGCAGTAACAGTGTCAGATTTACAGAGCATAACGCTGAGCTGCATCACCACCTGCACTCTGTCTAACAGCCCCACTTATATCTGGTACAATAACGGACAGCGTGTGTCTGACTGTAAATCTGCCTCCTGCTCTGTAGCTGCAGTCAGTGGTGCGGTCAGTTACAGCTGTGCTGTTGAAGGCCATGACAGTCTGCTCTCTCCTCCAGTGTGTGAGTATGGATTTTACTTCATCTTTTCCATCATTTACTAGGGCTGTATTCAAGACCAGTATTCTCAAGTCCAAGACAAGTTCAAGAGAAGAAATCGAGGCCAAGTGAAGATCAAACCCAAATGAAAGCGAGACAGAGTCAAGATTGAGAGATTCATCAAATCCTTTTCGAGGCCAAGACTTACTTACTTTTAATTAAGTAAACAGCAAACAGTGCAAGAGTAAAGAACTGGTCCACTGTTCCACAGCCTGGGTAGAACCTGCATTGTTCCTCCTGAATCCTGGTATATACTTTTTTTCTGGGAGGCTGAGGAGTGTGATTCACCTATAATTGGAACACTCCCACTGGGACCACCATCCCAGTTTGCCAGATCAAAAACACTGCCCCAAATCGACATGCAACTTTGAATAGGCATGTTGATCACACAACCCCAACCATGTCCATTGCCTTCAATTATTCATGGCTGTATTGCATCTAACTTCTATAGTATCCTCTGCTACAGAGATGGAATCCAAAACACCAGGGAGTACATGTACACTGGGATAAGGAGTTCCATAAGTTGCTCCTACTATCACTTAGCAACATCTCCAGTAGTGGTCATCACTCCCCCCCTCACTTACTCTCTTCTCCCCATCCTGAGACACCAAATGTTTTTCCAGGACAACCACCTGAAAGTTTTTTTTTACATGGCCATTTCAAACTTGTCCCATGCCAGAACTTTCACTTCTGAAATGGCTTTTACTTTAGCCCTCTGACTCTTCTATACCTCTCAACTGAATCAGGAGAACTCTTCACAATCACTACTCAGAAGGTGTTCTTGAACTTGAGAGCTTCCCTTACCACTAGTTTGCACCAGCATCCTGGGGTTACTGCCCTAACAGGCACCGAGACAGCCTTTCGGCCACGGCTTCTTGCAGCTGTCTCTACTATTAAAGACTTGAACATGGTCCGTTCAGGCTCAATGTCATGTGACCTCTGTCAGTACAAGGGAGAAATTCTTTCAAAACTGGGAATTAAATTAATCTCTCACCAAACCTTCTCACAGACCCTCTCAAGCAGAATGGAAGGCTCTCCTTGTTTTGTCAGGTAAATCTGGTTGACTTCCTGTGTGACAAATCCAAATCATCTCCAAGTGGTGATCAGTTGTCAGCTCTGCCCCACTCTTTACCAGAGTTTTCAAAACATATGGCCTCAAGTTTGATGAGACAACCAGAAAATACATCATTGACCTTTAGCCTAAGGTGCTGTAGTACCATTTACAAGCAAGTTTTTGACAGTCTGTAGCATGCACAAGTCTAAAAACTTTTCACCAATAATCTGGGATCTAGTTCTTCCCAAATATGTCCACCATTCCCAATATAAGCATTGAAGTCCCCCCTTTGGAGACCTTGGAGATTCTATAAGGTACCCTCTCGAGTACCTGCTCCACCATCTCCAAGAAGGCTGAATACTCCGAACTGCTATTTGGTGCATATGAACAAGCAACAGAGTTTTCCTTCCTCTTGATCTCACTGAGGCAACTCTCTTGTGCATTGGAAAAACACCAAAACTGTGAGGTCTGCATTCTGGGACTAACTGGCTCGGACCTATACCTGTTGGAACTCCGGAGTGATAAAAAAATTACCCCAGATTAAGACATTTGGTACTGGAGCCCTTACTGTACATGAATATAAGGCCAACTATATTTATTTCACACCCTGCCTTTTCACGCATTAACTTCCCCACCAGTAGAATGACATTCCACATATCCAAAGCCAGTTTCCATTGCAAATGTCTAGCTCATCTAAAACCCAGCTGTGACCCAACTGACATTACTCCTGACTCCCACCCTTCATTTTGCAATTGGTGACTCCACAGTGCCATTTTGGGCTAAACATGACTGGGGTTGTTTGTGCCGGCACTTGCCTTAGGACACCACTTCCAGGCCATGCTCCAGTGGTGGGCCCTGGTAAACTTTACTAGGCAGGGCATACTTCTCTTTTTGTATTCTTCATTGGGGTTTTGTACTTTTCTTCATCTTGACAAAGTCTCAATTCTTATTGGTGTACATAACACCTGATTTAGGTATTTTAATATGACTAAAATGCATAAAATTTTAAATATGTAATTTCTCCCAATCAGATTCTCCTAAAAACACCAGAGCAGTGGTTCTTTCCTCTGGAGACAAAGTGGAGGGGGATTCAGTGACTCTGAGCTGTAGCAGTGATGCAAACCCTCCTGTTCTCACCTACTCCTGGTTTAAGCAGAGAGCAGATGCAGACACACTGCTGACAACAGGCCAGAATTACAGCATCAGCAACATCAACTCCCAGCACAGAGGACTGTACTACTGCACTGCTCACAACCAGCTGGGACAGCACAACTCTACACCAACACGCCTGAATGTGCTATGTAAGTGTCATGCCTTAATCTGGATGTACTTAAACAAAACAACATTTATACATATTTGGGACATCTAAAAACTAGGTTTGCTTTTCCTTCACGCATATGTTTTTGCTTCCCGTTAGTCTGGGTGTATACAGTAGAGTTTAATTAATGTTGAAAGAATTAACAGTGTTTGTAATAGTTGGTCCCTGAATTGCACATGCAACATTCACAAAAACTGAAAAATTAATATTATAATAATATATAATAATACTATAATAATAATCTTTAATATTTACGTTTTGGTAATGCTGGTTTTCTTCATATTCACAAACCTATGTTGATAAATGCCCATTACCATAAATGTCCACAAAACAGAAAGCTGTAAAAGATAAAATGGTGATTAGATGGTGAAAGAGCAGCTCCTAAGTGCGGCATGCACTAAATCTTTCATTAATGCAGCTCAGCCATTGCAGCAATCAGCTACCATATATATACACTAAAGCCCTCAGCATACCAAATGCAGAGATAACATATCTAAGGGTTGAAGACAAAACCACCGATCAACTGAGGTTCACTTTAGTGAGTCTCCTTATACATAAATTTACCCAAACTCTCATAGGATCGTAGGAGCTCATAGAATACAAGCGTTTGTCCAAGCTAACTGAATATTCATGAACACCAATCCTGTCAATAAATTTACTCATAATCAGCTTCATAAATGAGGCCCATTGTTTTTAATATTGATATTAATATTAATATTAATATTAATGCCTATTTTCAGATTCCCCTAAAAACACCAGCGCAGTGGTTCTTTCCTCTGGAGACACAGTGGAGGGGGATTCAGTGACTCTGAGCTGTAGCAGTGATGCAAACCCTCCTGTTCTCACCTACACCTGGTTTAAGCAGAGAGCAGATGCAGACACACTGCTGACAACAGGCCAGAATTACAGCATCAGCAACATCAGCTCCCAGCACAGCGGACTGTACTACTGCTCTGCTCGCAACCAGCTGGGACATCACAACTCTACACCAACACACCTGGATGTGCTATGTAGGTACTGTTTATTTTATTTTTCTAAATGTAATACATTCAATGACTAATCAACTGCCACGTTTGATCAGACCCTCCACGAAACCTTTCTATGACTGTCGTTCCATCCGTGTCTGGAGACTTGGTCACACTGTTGTGCGTGAGTGACTCCAACCCCATCAGCTCTTACACCTGGTACAGGAAAACAGAAGGAGATGTGATACTGATTGGAAATGGCACCAATTTAACTTTATCCTCAACAGCAGATGGATTTTACTACTGTACAGCAAGGAATGGATTTGGATCATCCAATTCATCGAAATGGGCATATACATCAGGTACTCGCTTCACACAAGCATGCAATGTTTGTGTTTAATGAGAGAATTACTTTTTCTTGATTGTATCCTCCTCTTTGACCACTTTTCACCCATCTTTTTTAACATGCTGATTGTTGGTTACTGATACAGATAACGGAGCTGTGAAATACGCAGCTTCTGGAGTCATTGTTACTTTGGTTCTGTCATTCATTGCTGTCTTTCTGTGGAGACGGTAAGAACCCATAATCACTTTTACATTCCTTTAAATTAAATTCTATGATCTCCCTCCAAACATAATTCAATTCTCAAATATTAGGCTCATTATTCGAAAAGAACTGGAATATTAGTCACAGCAATAAAGGCTTGGCAAGTCAAGAAAAGGCACATTGAATGATACATCACAGTTAGTGAGAGATCGGAGTCCATTTTTATAGCATGGGTAGTGGATAGAATTAGGTGTGTTCAATCAGAAGGCAGGGGAACTGAAGCGTGTTAGTTGGGTGTTGCGCGTCAGGCCGCAGTGCAACATGGGAAATGGAATTTCTCGCCGATTCCGGTGTAGACGTGACAGCTATGCTTCACAGACCCCTGGTACACCATTCACCACTTCGAGAACCACTGCTCTAGTATAGATCCACTGCACAGTCCAGAGTTTTTTCCTCACAACACAAGGGTTACACTCACTCATGTAGAATATAAAGACTAATTAATTTCACACTGCAAGTGTAGCTTGTGATGATTTTGTTGTTATTACGCATATTCCAACAGGAGAAGGGCATCGGCGTTCGGTAACAGGAGTGAGGAGTACCGCGAGGTGAGTTTTAGTGAGGCGCAGAGAACAGGGAAGTGAGATTATAACATTTGTTCCTCAATAAAGTCAAAGCAGATATAACCTTTCAACGTTAAACTAAAAAATTTCGGCAAAATATTGGCAAAATATAACGTTCCAAGGTGTTGATTTGTATTCATGTGAGATTCTCTGTCTCTCTCAGAACGAAACTGCTCCTGTATATGGTAACGTCTCAGCCACGACCTCTGACCCCACACAAACAGCCTCCTCAGAAGATCAGGACAATGTTCAGTACTCCAGCGTTTATTTCAGACACTCCCACGTACAGGAAGTGCCTCTCTACTCAACTGTTCAACTGCCAAATGCTCTCAGTCAGGAAGAGGAAGTAGAATATGCCACAGTGAGCCTCGTCAAATCAAGAGCTGTTCGGTAGGTGATGCAAATGACAACGATTCTGTCACACCTCCTGCGTTCTTTCCACTTTGTCTTGGAAAAAAAAAAATTTACAGGCACAGCTGCAATTAATAGAGAAGTTCCAGTAAAATCATGATTGTTTTTGAAACACTATTTGTTTAGCTAATTTTGTTCATGCATTTTAAAAGTTGATGCCATTTTCCATATAATAATCACTTATGTCTGTGTTCAGAAGGGCTAACTGAATTTTGGAAATTCTAAAAATGTCAAAAAAAATCTCTAACAATGGGCCTCATTCATCAAGCTGAACATGCATGAATTTATTTGTAAATCGTTCATAAAGAAATAAGAAATTTGGTGTTCTAGAAAATCATGGTAGCTCAGAAAAATGTTCATATCCTACAAGAGATCCTGAATTTATGTAAATTAATACATAAGTAGACTCACTAATGTGAACCTCAAATGTTTGGCTTCAAATCATATACTTGGCGATGAGTTACTGCGATTTTATACACGGATTACTCTGTCAAGCTTAAATCGCGTGTTTATTTCAATTACACACACAAATTTAATGAAAATTTTGTGAAACCTGCTTGTTTCAAATTTACTGATATTAACTAAAAACAATAATTTGAGATAGCAAGGCAACACAACTCCACAAATTAAGAAATGCCGCTGTACAAAACAGCTCAGCTGGCGTATACGTTTGTTCCATTTGACCAAAGATTTTGGTCTTTTCAGGTGCTGTTGTGTTACTAAATAATCTTTTTTCTTTATTGGTGTAGACATGAGTCAAAATAACTTCCATTTCTACCTCTGAGAGATTCCTTTCTCCTACCATTTTGTCCTCATTTCATGCTGTCAGCTCTGTGAGCTTTACCTTTTATGGGGTTTTGTGGGCGTCGCTAAATGCAAATGAGCTGTGTTGTGCATTGCACTTTATGAGTGATTGACGTTCATCAACCTACTCATGTGAATATGAAATAAACTACCAAATACATGTTATATTTTACATATATATATATATATATAATTTAATTAAAATTTTCAAATTTTACAGGGAGGATGAAATCTACAGCAATATGAAGTCCAAAGATTAAGAAGAGACTAAACTGACCATAAAATTCAACATCTCCAGCAGATTTCCTGTGTTAAGAAAAGGTCCAGATACTTTTTTTTTTCCTCCAAAAGATTATTTATATAAGTAAATTATGAAGTGATTGTTTAGTGATTGTTTACATTTAAAAGCAGTGCAGTAAACACCAACCTGTAATCATTCCAAGTATTAGGCATTATTGCTTACACGTTTTCATTGCTTTTGTCAATGTCATGATGTCTTTTCTTTCATTTTTTATTTTGAATTTGATGCTTTGTGAGGCTTTTTACGTGCTTGCATGTTTATGCTGTGTTGTGTGTACGATTATAGTATTACTCATTTTCAAGGTGTATTGTATACATACAGACATTTATTTTAATAAAAAAAAATTATGCAATAATGTCACATAAACAAGTTGCAGTAGCATGTCAGAATTGGAGGTTTATCAGGGCGATCTGGTGAAACTTTGATTTTTGAATTTTTTTTCTCGAAATGAGGTTACACCACGACAAATTTTCATAGTCTGAAAAAATTTGATCAATATCACCTTCTAATGGGCATTTCCAGACAAAAAAAAAAAAATAATCATAAACCATTACGGCTGTTAATGTAGCCTTGTCCATTTTCCCTGCAGGAAGAAGGCAGTGGCTCGAGAGCCAGATGTCTTTAAGAAAGAACTGACAACTGGATTAAATTATGAAAATAATCAAATATATCTCATTTATAAAAAAAAAAAACCACCAAACGATGTTGTCTGACAAGAATGTGTGATCGGAGTTTCAACCACAGCTGCTGCTGTTGCTGTATTGAATGACAGTTAGAAAAGCAGTGATGTGTGATATTAAAAAAAACAAAACTTTTAAAATAGAAATAAACAGTGTATATAAAGAAGCAGATGGTACTGTGGTGGAGCGGGTGATGTTGCCACCGCACAGCTCCAGAATCCCCTGGAGGTAAATTGCTTCTTGGTGCGAATGTGTGTGTGAATATGTGTGTGTGTGTGTGGTGCTCTGTGATGGATCGTCCTCCCATCCAGGGTGTATTCTCACCACACTCCCAGTGTACCCGGAATAGGCTCCGGATTCACTGTGATCCGGACCAGGATAAAGCGCTAACCGGAACTGCTTGACAGTGAGGACATATTGACAGCTTTTCTAAACTTTAAATCTTTAAGTGATTGTGTCATTGATATTGCAAAGACATGGAAGGCTTGATGTGCGTATCATTACACTTCCTCCATTTAGCTTACCTGTTAATTTAACAATATGGCTTCTGTGGTTGGAAGTGTGTGAGATAGCATAAATATTTTCATTAGGTTCACTTTTATCAGTCCTGGTGTGTGCAGAGAATTGATCTCTACACTTTTTAAGGCCTGTCTTGTGCATATGCCATGTTTAGAAGTAAGGCCCAAATCTGTGCTCTTTTGAAACTGTAATCAGTGAAATGGGAAGTGAAAATTATTACATTCTTTTTCATTTCTCACTTGTCTTTTAACGCTTGTCTTAAAGACCGTGCCACACACTATATGGCCAAAAGGTTGTGGACATCTGACCATCACATCCATAAGTGGTTCTTCCCCAAACTGTTGCCACAAAGTTGGAAAGAAAACAATTGTCTAGAATGTCACTGTATGTACATAACATTACTGTACATTTTCCCTTCACTGGAACTAAGAGGCTCCAAATCTGTTTCATGATGACAATCTCCCTGTGTACAAAGTGGGGTCCATAAAGACATGGTTTCCCAAGGTTGATGTAGTGTAGAAGAACTCAAGTTGCGCCAATTCCTGACCTCAGCCTCACTGAACGCCTTTGGGATGAATTGAAAAGCCGGCTGTGCACCAGGCCTCCTCACCCGACATCAGTGCCCGACTTCACTAATGCTCTTGTGGCTGAATGGGTACAAATCCCCACAGCAAAGCCCCCAAAATCTAGTGGAAAACCTTCCAAGAAGATTGGAAGCGCCATATTAATGGCCATGTTTTTGGAACGGGGACATATGGACGTGATGATCAAGCGTTCACATACTTTTGGCCGTGTAGTGTATTTAGTCAGAATATATTCTATTGGTCTGAATGATGCCTGATGGAGTCTTGCAAGCCTTGACTATTCCACCGAATTATCCTTGTCTATATCTGAATGTTTTAATACAGAAAGACATTTAAGATATAAAATAATATGAAAGCCATTTCTTTATGGAGGTAAAAATAATTGGAGTCACTCATGGCCTATAGGGTCTGGGTTGACAGAATCAAGCTGTTACTGAAGAGGAATGAATGAATACCTGTGAGCAGCTAGACTCATGATATAGCTTTCAATCAATCTCCAAGCTTCAGTAAACACTATTTCAGCTTTTACAGGGAGTGGTTTCCTTGGCGCTAAACCTGTGATCCTCACAATTACTCATTTTACTCCTTTTTACTATGATCAGCAACTATATTTACTCATTTTACTACGATATACTCTTTCCTTAGTGATCACAGGGATACATAACATCTGTGTAAGCTTTTTATGTCAACTTATAGGGTTATTCTCTTAGGCAGCATTTGCCATAATAACTGCTTTCATCAGATCTGTTATTTACCTAAATCAAGGTTCATTTAAAATGTATATGTTTGGATTGTATTATATTTCATCTGTAAGTCATTTTAGATTTAATGGTATGCAACAAGGACTTAATCTAACTTCAAGTAACTCACTTGAGTCATTTTGAAACAAATCATTCTAATTATTCAAGTAAATGAGGAAGGAAACCAGTGAGCCTGCTTCAGGTTTCTATTTCAGTGCAAACAACATACCAGACAAGAACTCGGTGCAGGAAAGGTAAGTATTTTTCACATGTTTTTATATTTTATTCATCATATAGTACATTCAAATAGTATAGGATTGTAAGTATTGTTAAAATGCACAATATATGTGATGCTTAGTTCACTTATTAAATTTCAAATAGTATATCATTATACTTCCTGTAGTACAGAGGCCCTGAAGTGACGGCTTTGAAAAAAATTAGTGAAGTGCTGTGTCATTATTTTGATGAAATATCTTGTTATTTTTTTCTTGAAGATATTATGCTTCTTATCTTGTTGTTTGGATTTAATATTTAAGACCCCACAATTGACTAATAAGACTAATCATAAATAATCATTAAAAAAACCCTGATGCTCTCATACTGAACATCCTTTTAATGCTCTTAGTATTATTTGAGTATATAGCGTAAATCTGTTGAAGAGTAATGACTTATAATCACACTATCAGGTGTCACCCAGATGAGGATGAGTTTTGAGTCTGGTACCTCTGAAGACTTCTTCCTTATTTTCCCTTCCTTATTTACTGAATATTACTTTCTAAGTATTTCATTTAGAAGTACGCTGTTTCCCAGACACTCAGTAAACCAGACTGTTCTGTCATCTGTCCTTTTGTGCAATTTGTACTTTAATTCAACAATGTGTACTCAATCTACAGTATCAACTTCTAGTTTCTCCTCCAAACATATTTTAGTGGCGTGTCATTCTACGTACACTTGTTATGAGTCAAAATAATACAGTAATACAGTAAGTTATTAAGTTAAAATAACAAGATGATATATATTGAAATGACTAGTTAAGTCAAAATAAAGAGATGTCTTAAAATGACGAGTTATTAAGTCTAAATAATGAGATATTAAGTCAAAATCATGCCATAGCACTTCGGCTTTATTCACAACTTGCATTTCAGGGCTTCTCTGTAAGATTGAAACTTTTCCTAGTTATGTACTTTTCCATCTGTATTTTTTATTGAGGTAACCATCGGTTAAATCATTTTATATGCGTGTATTATAATTTTAATTTTGATAATTATGTGGTTAAACCAAAAGTAAAATATAATTCTAGTACTGTGCATCTTTATCACTAAATATAATCTGTCTTTAAGGGATGATGCAGCCATTAGAGCAAGACTTTTTTAGAGCAAGACTTTTTTCAGCAGCAGCAATTGTCCTGGTGTTGGCAGGTAAATCTGCTTCTGTAAAGCTGGTTTGTGTGTCTATTGTTAAAAATATATATATATAAACTGAATCGAACTGAATTGAGATACTAAAAGTAACTGAAACACAGTCTGCCCATTTCAACACACTGTGTGTGTGTGTGTGTGTGTTTTCCAGGAGTTCAGGCTCAGCACAGTGTAACTCTCTCCTCTCAGCATCTCTGTGCTGTTACTGGATCTACAGTAAAAATCCCCTGTACATTTACAAAACCTAAACACTCCGCCACACAGAGAGAGTGGTATCAAGTCCAGAGCTCTGAAGCAGAAACACAAGACCTGAGCAAAGATCCACAATACTCAGGACGAGTGTCTGTAAGCACAGTGACGTCTTCCTGTGAGCTGACACTGAGGAATGTGAGAGTGAGTGACTCTGGAGTTTATAACTTCAGATTTAAAGTCACACAGAGAGGAGACTGGATATCAGCATCATCTGGAGTTCATCTGACTGTTACAGGTAACTAACACACACACACACACACACTCAATTATATGTTTAACTATATGAACATGCCTCACCTTGTTTATTATCTGCAGATCTGAAGGTTACAGTATCAGACTCAGGTAGTGGGCAAAAGAAGCTGAGCTGCACCGCCTGCACTCTGTCTAACAACCCCACTTACATCTGGTACAAGAACGGACAGCTTTTTACTGACCAGGACAGAAATGAAATGTATGTCAGTCGTGAGGACGTAGACAGCTACTCCTGTGCTGTAAGAGGACATGAGGAGCTTCGCTCTCCTGCTGTCTGTAAGAACTCACTTTAAACTTCACTCACTCTGTCTTCATCTCACTGGCAGCTTCTGTTAGATTCCAATAAACTCACAGGCAGTGATTCATGACTGAATGATGTTGAGGTTACTGTAGTGTAACTTTATTTTACATTTGAGAAATTTCTGTTCCTTGTATGCTTCAGGTATTAGCTGCTGGAGTGTGACTTACTCCACCCAGACTATCTGCTCTCTGATTGGCTCATCAGTGGACATACACAGTTATTACACCTACCCTCTTCATTACGAGGTCACAGAAGTGTTCTGGTTCATTAAAGAGCAGATCGGTGTTGAGCCTGTGGATGTGAGAGCAGATGAGGAGTATCAGGATCGAGTGCAGTACACACACAGCTCCCAGAATGACTGTAGAATGAGAATCACTAACTTGACAGAGAGAGATGCTCAAACCTACAGATTCAGATTCTACACTGATGATCCTCAAGGCAGATACACTGGCCAACCTGGAGTCTCTCTGTCTGTCACAGGTAATGCTGTATGAGCAAGGATAAGTTAGCTATAAAGATATTCTACATTTGAAAATAACAGCAAACCGTGCTTATTACTTGCAGATCTGAAGGTTACAGTATCAAACTCGGGTAGCAGACAAAAGAAGTTGAGCTGCATCACCACCTGCACTCTGTCTAACAACCCCACGTACATCTGGTACAAGAACGGACAGCGTGTTACTGACCAGTACACACATGAACTGTCTCGGCATGACAGTAGTTGGGATGCAGGCAGCTACTCCTGTGCTGTAAGAGGACATGAGCAGCTTCGCTCTCCTGCTGTCTGTAAGAACTCACTTTAAACTTCACTCACTCTGTCATCATCTCACTGGCAGCTTCTGTTAGATTCCAATAAACTCACATGCTTATTGATTCATGACTGAGTGATGCTTTATAATGAGTGATATAAGTTTAGATATCTGTTCTAACTCAGTTTGTATGTTTCAGGTGTTTTTGATGAGAAGAGCTGCTGGAGTGTGACTTACTCCACCCAGACTATCTGCTCTCTGATTGGCTCATCAGTGGACATACACAGTTATTACACCTTCCCTGATCATTCCAACATCACAGAAGTGTTCTGGTTCATTAAAGAGCAGGTCGGTGTTGAGCCCGTGGATGTGAGAGAGGATGAGGAGTATCGGGGCCGAGTGCAGTACACACACAGCTCCCAGAATAACTGTAGTCTGAGAATCACTAACCTGACAGAGAGAGACGCTGAAACATACAGATTCAGATTCTACACTGATGATCCTCAAGGCAGATACACCGGCCAACCTGGAGTCTCTCTGTCTGTCACAGGTAATGCTGTATGAGCAAGGATAAGTTAGCTATAAAGACATTCTACATTTGAAAATAACAACAAACCATGCTTATTACTTGCAGATCTGAAGGTTACAGTATCAGACTCAAGTAGAGGGCAAAAGAAGCTGAGCTGTGTCACCACCTGCACTCTGTCTAACAACCCCACTTACATCTGGTACAGGAACGGACAGCGTGTTACTAACCAGGACAGAAATGAAATGTATGTCGAAAGCGGGGATGCAAGCAGCTACTCCTGTGCTGTAAGAGGACATGAGCAGCTTCGCTCTCCTGCTGTCTGTAAGAACTCACTTTAAACTTCACTCACTCTATCTTCATCTCACTTGCAGCTTCTGTTAGATTACAATAAAGATATAGTATTTGTTGACACACATCTGAGACTAACTAATGATGTTAGTTGTTGTTATTATTATTATTATTATTATTATTTTAAATGTCCTAATATTGCTATGGCTAATCTTTTACCCCCATGTAATATATTGTATATCATGTTCAACTTTATATTTTGGTAAATATTAAATCATATCCTGTGAGAAAATATTTGTTTCACATTTTCCCTTACTCATCGAGACACTCCAGAAGGTGCTTTATTGTATCATTTCCCACCCATGCCACCACAAAGCACTGACTGGGTGGATTTGTGGCTGTAGGGATTTGCACTCATTCAGCCACAAGAGCATTAGTGAGATCAGGCACTGAAGTCAGGTGAGGAAGCCTGGGATGCAGTCGGCGTTCCAGTTCATCCCAAAGGTGTTCAGTGGGGTTGAGTTCTTCCTCTCCAACCTTGGCAAATCATGTCTTCATGGTGCTCGCTTTGCGCACAGGGCCATTGTCATGCTGGAACAGGTTTGGGCCTCTTGGTTCCAGTGAAAGGAAAATTGTAATGCTACTGCATAAAAAGACATTCTAGACAATTGTTTCCTTCCAACTTTGTGGCAACAGTTTGGGGAAGAACAACATATGGATGTGATGGCCAGGTCCATATACTTTTGGAATCCAAAACACTAGAGATTTCTCCCACTGCCTCCTGAAGAGATGACATGTCCACTGGGTTAAGGAGTTCCTCAAAGTGCTCCTTCCATAATTCAGCAAGATCCCCCCATAGAGGTCAACCCTGCCCTCTCATTTGTTCTCTTCTCCCCATCCTGAGGCACCAAATGTTTCGCCAGAGCATTCAGCAAGATCCCCCATAGAGGTCAACACTCCCCTCTCATTTTTTCTCTTCTCCCCATCCTGAGGCACAAAATGTTTTCCAGAGCATTTTTGTGGCCACCTGAAAGTCTTATTTCCACAGACTCTTCATAATCCTCCCATGCCAGAGCTTTCTCTTCTGGAACTACTTTTGCTTCAGCCCTTCTGCCTCTCCTATGCCTCTCAATTAAAGAGAGGAGAGCCCTCTAAGAGCAATGCTCAGAAGGGGCCACTAGGCATCAATTCCCTCACCGCTAGTGTCCACCAGCATCTTAGGGTTATTGCCCAGACAGACACTGACAGCCTTTCAGTCCAGAGCTTCTTGCAGGTGTCTCTACTATACTGCTGAGTACAAAGCTACTTGATCATGTCCTTTACCTCACTCGGTACAATGGAAAAGTCCTTTCAGAGGTGGGAAATTCATATTAAATTCATCTCTTACCGAAGCTTCTGCCAGACACTTCCCATGTTGATGTAAGGCCGACTATATCTAGTCCATACCTTTCCATGTACCTTTCTATCTCACGCACTAACTCAGACTCTTTCCCCACCAGTAAATTGACCTTCCATGTTTCAAAACCCTTCCGTTGCAAGGGTCCGTCTGAAACTGTCCATAATATTTCTGTCTCCCCACTTGCTTGAGGACACCACCCCCAGGCCTTACTCCAGGGGTGGGTCCTGGTAATTCTAATCTCTGCAAGGCATACTTTTTTTTTGTATCTGTCATGGGACTTGAAGATTTCAAATGATGATGGGGTACATAACACCTGATTTAGGTACTTCATTGTGACTTGTGATCAAAATATATAAACTAATACGTATTTATTGTCTAATTCTTCATAATTTCCCAATCAGATTCCCCTAAAAACACCAGAGCAGTGGTTCTTTCCTCTGGAGACACAGTGGAGGGGGATACAGTGACTCTGAGCTGTAGCAGTGATGCAAACCCTCCTGTTCTCAACTACTCCTGGTTTAAGCAGAGAACAGATGCAGACACACTGCTGACAACAGGCCAGAATTACAGCATCAGCAACATCAGCTCCCAGCACAGCGGACTGTACTACTGCACTGCTCGCAACCAGCTGGGACAGCACAACTCTACACCAACACACCTGGATGTGTTACGTATGTGTCATGCCTTAATCTGGATGTACCTAAACAAAACAATTTTTATACATACTTGTGGCATTTAAAAACCAGGTTTGCTTTTCCTTCATGCATATATTCTTGCTTCCAGTTGAAGTTTGTATGTGTGGAAGTGGAAAGAATTAATGGTGTTTGTAACAGGGTAAATAGTTGGTTCCGGAATTGCATGTGCAACATCCACAAAAGCTGAAAAATAATTTAATGTAAGTAAATATTTTTGTAGGCCAAACCAAACTCCTAAGGGACCTTCCATGCACGCAAACGTTTATCACCTCTCTATGGTACACATTAAGATACCATTAAAAAAAATTGTGCTGTTGTTTTCTACTTACAATTGAATGCTTAAACATAACCAATATTTATTTTCAAAAAGTTTTTCATTTTCAGGGATTTTGGAGTTTGTTGCCTCAGGGCAACACACACATTTTTGTAATTTTCTAACACACATTTATATATTTCTGATATAAAGTTATTCAAAATACATCTTGACTTACGGATAAACATAGATCCCATTTTTATCTTGATGAAAAATGACTGAAATACTGGTTAAAGGGTACTATAGAGGAAATACAGTGCAAACCTGCTGAAAGAAGACTGAAATTGGCTGCCAGTCGATAATATGATCAATTTTTGCATTTCTATTGTTTAGTATTGGGTCGTCCCTTCCTGATGAAGCATAGACTCAGAAGATTTGTTGTTGATTTTTGCTGCAGCAAGCCAAAGTTTTTCATTTTGCCTGGAGGCAACACGGTACCATGGAGGGTTAATCCACTAATGCAGCTCAGCCATTGCAGCTAGTCAGCTACCACACACACCCACTAAAGCCCTCAACATACTAAATGCTGAGACGACATCTGTAAGAGTTGAAGACAAAACCACCTTTGCGAGCTTACACATTTGTATACTCCCTGCTGTTTCGTATTGGTGTATAAGTGCTCCAGTACTGCAGTGGTGCTATTAAAATTTAATGGCAATTTCCAAAACTACAAGAAAAAGATTACTGCTCCTCATCTATCATGGAATGATTCGGCTTGGGCATACCTTGTTTGTAACAACATAGAGTTGGACATGTAGTGTTCACCCAAAACAGAGAACGAAGCCTCCACACAACATCTCCACATAAAGTATGCTAAGGCCTTAAAGGCCTCAGTATAATTCTTGACGCATTTATGTTACTGTATGTTCATGAGGCCCAGTGTTTTTAATATTGATATTAATATTAATATTAATGCCTGCTTTCAGATTCCCCTAAAAACACCAGAGCAGTGGTTCTTTCCTCTGGAGACACAGTGGAGGGGGATTCAGTGACTCTGAGCTGTAGCAGTGATGCAAACCCTCCTGTTCTCACCTACTCCTGGTTTAAGCAGAAAGCAGATGCAGACACACTGCTGACAACAGGCCAGAATTACAGCATCAGCAACATCAGCTCCCAGAACAGCGGACTGTACTACTGCACTGCTCACAACCAGCTGGGACAGCACAACTCTACACCTACACACCTGGACGTGTTATGTAAGTACTGTTTTTTTTTTTAATTTTCTAAATGTAATACATTCAATGACTAATCAACTGATACTTCTGATCAGACCCTCCACGAATCCCATCTGTGACTGTCTTTCCATCCGTGTCTGGTGATCTGGTCACACTGTTGTGCGTGAGTGACTCCAACCCCATCAGCTCTTACACCTGGTACAGGAAAACAGAAGGAGATGTGATACTGATTGGAAATGGCACCAATTTAACTTTATCCTCAACAGCAGATGGATTTTACTACTGTACAGCAAGGAATGGATTTGGATCATCCAATTCATCAAAATGGGCATATACATCAGGTACTCGCTTCACACAAGCATGCAATGTTGTGATGATGCATCACCTTTTCTTGCCCCCTCTTTGTCTCCACTGCAAGACATATGTGACTTTTGAACATGCTGGTTGTTCTTTACTGATACAGATAACAGAGCTGTGAAATACGCAAGTCTTGGTGTCACTGTTGCATTGGTTCTTATATTCATTCCTGTGTGTCTGTGGAAATGGTAAGAAACCGAAATCACATTTACAACGTTACACATCGTTTACAGGGGTTCTCAAACTTTTTGCACCCAGAGACCCCTTTAACTGTGCCGGTGATTTTATTATACATATTCCAACAGGAGAGGAGTACCAGTGGCCAGCAGCAGGAGTGAGGAGAACAGTGTCACTGTAAGTTTTGGCAAGGGTATTAACAGAGAAATGGGAAATTCAGTTATTTAAAATGTCATGGCTTTTCCTAAAGGTTTGATCAAAACATTCAGCCATTCCTTCATTTATTTTCTGTCTGCTTTTTGTGGTGGGGGTTGCATGAGAGTGTTAGCCCAGACTTCTTTATCCCCATCAACAAGTCCCTAGATGTTCCCAACATATTGTGAGAGGTGAAGTCTCTCCCCTCACCTGACGGGAGCATCCCACTCTCATCCCACGTTTTAATCACATAACCCCAGCCTTATCCAGTGCCTTCACCTGAGACTGAATCTCATCCACCTCTGCAGCCTTGCCATTCTGAAGTTTTCTAACCACCTTGGTAACCTTAGCCACAAAAATGGAGTCCAAAACACCAAAGATTTCTCAAACTGCATCTTGAATAGAGGACATGGCCGTGGGGTAAAAAATTTCCTGGATAAAGTGCTCCTTCCGTTGCGTAACCCTAGTAGAGATCAATACTGCCTCACACTTGCTTAACAGAGTGTGGTCTTGTCTTCCTTTCCTGAAGCACCGAATTTTTTGCCAGAACATCTTCAGGGTGACCCAAAAGTATTTTTTCGTGGGCTCTCGGAACTTCTCCCATGCCCAGGCTTTCACTTCTATAACTGCTTTTGCAGCAGCCCATCTAGCTCTCTATAGCTCTCAATTGAGTCGGTATTGCCTGTACTATGCTTGAGCATTAATCAGGAAGGCATCCTTCTTCAACTTGACAGCTTTCCTGACCACTGGTGTCCACCAGCACATCTTAGATTAGAGACAGTCCTCCCCTGATCAAGAATTTTGGAACCAGAGCCCATACTGAGCCTACTGTGTAAGGCCAATTATATCTAGTCCATACTTTTCCATCTCATGCACTAATTCTGACTCTTTGCACACCAGTGAAGTGGCCTTCCATGTACACAAAGACATTTTCCATTGCAATGGTATGTAAAAGGCTGTGCATTACATCCTTGCAACCCAACTAGCATAGCACCTGACCCACACTCTTCATCTTGCAGGTGGTGTCCCCACAAGTTCGCGTCTATGTAGCCATTCAGGGGTTCAGCCCAGCTGGTTACATGGGTGGCTAGGTCACTATCCACTGTTTGAAGAAGAGCAGAAATATAGAGGCCATACCACAAGATGCAAACCACTCATCAGCTGTAAGAATTGGAAAGCCAGATTGGAATTTGCAAAAAAGTACAGAGATGAGCCACAAAAGTTCTGGAACCAAGATGAACCTTTCCCAATGTGATGGAAAGGCCAAAGTGTGGAGAAAGAAAGGATCTGCTCATGATACAAAACATACCAGCTCATCAGTCAAGCATGGTGGAGGTAGTGTCATGGTTTGGGCTTGCATGGCTGCTTCTGGAACAGGCTCACTAAACCTTATTGATGAGGTTTAGTGATGACTCATGATTGTAGCAGCAGAATGAATTCAGAAGTTTACAGGAACATTTTATCTGCCAATTTACAGAGATATGCATCCAAATTAATCCGTAGGAACTTTATCATGCAGCAAGACAACGATCCAAAACACACAGCCAACTCAACAAAGGACTTTATAAGGGGGAAAAGTGGAAGGCTTTAGACTGGCCAAGTCAATCACCAGACCTTAACCCAATTGAGCAAGCATTTCACCTCCTGAAGAGGAGACTGCAGGGAGAAACTCTCCAAGACATGCAACAACTGAAAGAGCATCACAAAAGAAGAAATGAACAATTTGGTTATGTCAGTGAGTCGCAGGTTTGATGCAGTTATTGCAAGCAAGGGATAGGCAACCAAATATTAAGTTTTATTTACTTCAAAATTTATCTGTTCCTATACTTTTGCTCACCTAAAACTTGGGTGGTCTGATACAAAAGGTTCTATGTTTTATGTTGTTTAACACATCTAGATGTAAATCCCAAACTCTTATCTCGTATCCATTTTTGATCTCAGACCCAAATGTCTTTGCTGTGTAGCACAAACAATTGAATTGGCCTTGCCGTTCCAATAGTTTTGGACGGGACTGTACTTAACACATTTTTGCCAATATATTTGGATATAACCTTATAATTCCAAGGTGTTGATTTGTATAACTATGTCCCATCTTTCTCTCTCTCTCTCTCTCTCTCTCTTTCTCTCTCAAGAGTAACTCTGCCCCTATATATGGTAACATCTCAGCTATGGCCATGACCTCTGACCTCACACATACAGCCTCCTCAGAAGGACAGGATGATGTTTGGTACTCCACCATTAATTTTACACATTCCCACATGAAGGAAGAGCCTCTCTACTCAACTGCTCAACTGCCTAATACGCTTGAGGAAGAGGAAGTAGAATATGCCGTAGTGAACCTTCCCAAACCAAGACCTGTTCAGTAGGTGACACAAATTACATTTTATTCATCATAAACAGTTTATTCAGTGACTGATATGTGTGCAATGTTTTAAAATTTTACAGGACGGAGGAAATCTACAGAAATCTGAAGTTCAACGAATGTAAGAAAAGTGACGATCAACCAGATGCCAGATTTTTTTCCTTATAAAGACAGAATTATAAAGTAGTTCTTTAGAAATACATTTTAAAACTTATCCTTAATTTCAGATTAAACTGGCAGTTGTTTAGCATTTCGTATTTCGATTTTTCTTTTAACACGTTTCTTTTTGAGTCTTTTTGATACCAAAATAATGTCCACATATATTGTATACACTCATACAGACACTTACTTTAATAAAACATATATATGATTGTCACCTATGTACCACTGGTTGCTTAATTCAGACTTTCAATATTCAGTCATTTATCTGGGTGAGCTGGTGGTTTTAAAATACATCTCGTGACACACTCGGACACTTCAGGAGTGAATCCAGTGAGAATAGCGCAAAGAGTACAAGAGTACAATATAAGTAGCTGAAATATTGTAAACATAAGAAGTAGCAGCCTATGTACAATATAAATAAATATTGTAACAGCATAATGTAATGTGCAAAAACTTGCAAAAAAAATTGCAAAGAGGATGGATGATGCTCAATTGTGTGTGTATGTATGTGTGTGTGTTCTTTCAGTCCAGTTTCTGAGTATTGAGGAGTCTGATGGATTGGGGGAAGAAACTGTTGCACAGTCTGGTACCAAATGCTTCGGTACTGTTTACCAGACGGCAGGAGGGTGAAGAGTGTGTGAGAGGGGTGTGTGGGGTCATCCACAATGCTGTTGGCTTTGCGGGTGCAGCGTGAGGTGTAATTGTCTGTGATGGAGGGAAGAGAGACCCTGAAGATCTTCTCAGCTGTCCTCACTATCCACTGAAGGGTCTTGCGTTCCGAGACAATTCCCAAACCAGGCAGTGATGCAGCTGCACAGGATGCTCTCGATAGTCCCTCTGTAGAACATAGTGAGGATGGGGGGTGGGAGATGTGCTTTCCTCAGTCTTCTCAGAAAGTACAGGCACTGCTGGGCTTTCTTAGTTATGGAACTGGTGTTGAGTGACCAGGTGAACACCAAGAAATTTGGTGTTCTTGACGATCTCCACGGAGGAGCCACCGATGTTCAGCGGAGAGTGGTCATTCTGTGCTCTTCTGAAGTCAACAACCATCTCTTTAGTTTTGTCCACATTTAGAGACAGGTTGTTGGCTCTGCACCAGTCCGTTAGCCGCTGCACCTCCTCTCTGTATGCTGACTTGTCATTCTTGTTGATGAGACCCACCACGGTGGTGTCATCGGCAAACTTGATGATGTGATTCGAGCTGTGCGTTGCTACACAGTCGTGAGTCAGCAGAGTGAACAGCAGTGGACTGAGCACACAGCACTGTGGGGCCCCAGTGCTCAGTGTGGTGGTGTTGGAGATGCTGTTCCCGATCTGGACTGACTGAGGTCTCCCAGTCAGGAAGTCCAGGATCCAGTTGCAGAGGGAGGAGTTCAGGCCCAGCAGGTTCAGCTTACCAATCAGGTGCTGAGGAATGATTGTGTTGAATGCTGAACTGAAGTCTATGAACAGCATTCAAACATATGTGTCTTTATTGTCCGGGTGGGTGAGGGCCAGATGGAGGGTGGTGGTGATGGCGTCATCTGTTGAGCGGTTGGGGCGGTAAGCGAATTGCAGGGGGTCCGGTGAGGGGGGCAGCAGGGTCTTGATGTGACTCATGACGAGCCTCTCGAAGCACTTCATGATGATGGGTGTAAGTGCAAAGGGGCGGTAGTCATTGAGGCAGGACACTGGATACTTAGGCACGGGGACAATGGTGGTGGCCTTGAGGCACGTCGGAACGACGGTGCTGTTCAGGGAGGTGTTGAAGATGTCCGTGAAAACATCCGCCAGCTGGTCTGCACATCCTCTGAGCACTCTGCCAGGAATGTTGTCTGGTCCAGCAGCCTTCCATGGGTTGACTCTGTGTAGAGTCTGGTTAGGCACAACACCTGGTCATTGGGAGGAGGGGGGGACTTCCTCGCCGTCACATCATTCTGCGCCTCAAACCGAGCGTAGAAGTTGTTCAGTGCATCTGGGAGGGAGGCATCACTGTCACAGGCAGGTGATGTTGTCCTGTACTTGGTGATGGCCTGGATGCCCTGCAACATGCGCCGCGTGTCTCTGCTGGTCTTGAAGTGGTTGTGGATTCTCTGTGCGTGTGTCCGCTTTGCTTGTCTGATGGCCCGGGACAGTTTGGCCCTTGCTGTTCTTAGGACCGCCTTGTCGCCTGCTCTGAAGGCGGAGTCTTGGGCCCTCAGTAGCGTGCGCACAGACATCCACGGCTTCTGGATGGAGTGTGTGGTGATGATCTTGGAGACGGTGACGTCATCAATGCACTTGCTGATATAGCTGGTCACTGATGTCGCGTATTCCTCCAAGTTGGTGAAGTCGCCGTCAGTTGCCGCTTCCCCGAACATGTGCCAGTCAGTGTGTTCAAAACAGTCCTGAAGAGCAGAGATGGCTCCTGCTGGCCAGGTTCTCACCTGCTTCAGAACCGGTTTGGAGCGTCTGACGAGCGGTCTGTATGATGGTATTAGCATAACAGAGATGTGGTCGGAGTAGCCGAGGTGGGGTCGGGGCTCGGCCGGGTACGTGCCGGGGATGTTTGTGTAAACAAGATCCAGCGTGTTCTCCCCTCTCGTTGCAAAGTCCACGTGCTGATGGAATTTAGGGATGACTGACTTGAGATTTGCATGGTTGAAATCTCTGGCAACAATAAACAGTCCATCAGGGTGTGAATTCTGCAGCTCGCTAATAGCCCCGTACAGTTCACAGAGCGCGTCTTTAGTGACTACAACAGGAAGCAGTGTGAGGGCTAGATGAGGATGACTTAACATTTTGTAAATTGACATAAGCTTCATGTTTTAGTTGGTATACTTTTAGCCTCAGATCAACAGGTAAGTGAAGCTCCACCAGGAACGTAAGGCTGATGAGATCTGCAGGCCTACCGACTTTAAGACATAACTGATTCAGTAATTTAGCTTAAAAAACATTTCAGGTGATATTTCTTAATATGAATTCTCCACATTAAATTTACATAGTCATTTTGCATATATAAAAGTACATGTCTACATATCTTCCATTTCGTGTATATGTAATTCTTTTCAGCCACTTCTGCGACTCCTGAAGTTCTAGACTACAACTCCCATGATCTTCAACCCCAAAACTCATTACATGACCTCCAAACAAGTGCCTATCCTTCCTCAAGGACACCTGCTTAGTAATGACACTCACCTGTTTTGCAATCACACACTCTCTTTATATAACCCGGACTCTCACCAACCCTGTGGTTTATTTGCTGCATTGGATTTAATAGGACCAGAATCCCAACAATAAGAACCTACCAAGTCAAGATACCTGATAATATGTAACATTATGTAACATTAATGATAAGAGTCTCATTTCAAATTACAGTTATAATGGAAACACTGACAAGCCTTCGCACAAGCCGGAGCTTATTTCCAGACCAGAAAAATCTCAACAGAAGCCTGAATTCAGGATTGCATGGCAGTAGAGCAATTATATGATTTATTCCAGGTCTAGAAACAAACTATAAACCAAACAGATCTGGGAAAAAAACAGTCCATAGTCCACAGCATTGATAAAATAATATCTCTATTTAAAAAATACATAACAAAGGGACTTTTTACCTATTAGATTCTATATTTTAATTGCTGTTAAATGAATAAGATAACATGCATTTTTAGTGGAAACAGTAAAATTTAGAGATGAAAGAGATAATATAGAAAGATTAGATTAATAATGATTAATAATGTTAAAACAGTAGACATTAATATGTGCATATGTGCACATATACAACAGGAGTTAGCTATATATATTGCTATATATATATATATCACAAATACATTTATGAAACCCAATATCCAACAAAATAATTTCATAATATTGTTCAAATTTATTAATTTATAAAATCTATTTATTTTCATTCAATGGCTTAATTAATCCTGTTCCATCTATATACACTCCCTTGGTTCTTTTCATATCGAAAAGACCACAATTTACTTTCTTTATTTAAATAAACTAAATTAAACATTGACTAACAAAATGTTCTTAGTTTTATCTTAAGTGAAAATTCTACTTTCATATTATAGCTAATTTAACTTTTGTTTATGGTGAAATCTGAGTTGTAAAAAAGCAAAAAAATAAATAAAATTATACTGACCTGCATTACAAAAAGTAACATTTTGGCTTGTGTCTAAAGAAAATATACTGATTAAGGTATAATTGGAAATTATAGTTTCTACAGAATAAGAAATTTAATAAAGTTAATAAAATTGCCTGTAACAAAATTAGAGTTTTTTTGTAACTAGTTTATTCAAAATTAAAAACTAAACTTAGATGTAATAGTAAACATTAGGTTATTTCAAAATAAAAAAAAATAAAAAAAAGTTGTATAGTCTTTATAATAAATATTCTTTTTACTTTGTGTGAATGTAAATTTTTGTCTTTGGGAAAAGAAATATTTTTGATTAATATTAAATCAGAATTTAAGGTTTGAACCAAATCCTAAATATAATTAGAGAAAATCTAATAAATTTGGGTGTAACAAATTAGAGTAATTTTTTAAAGTTGGTCCAAAGTATCATTTTTTCAGTGTATTATTCTATTAAATCTTTAGTTATTTGTTTTAATTTTCAACTGGGAAGACCGGGCGAATTCTGCAATGCTGGTCCACGTATGAATTTGGTGCTGTTTATTCAGGTCCCATTTACAAACAGCTTGAATTTGCTCGACGTTATCCGCATTTGATCTGAGCATATACAGTATTACAGACTGAATATCCAACCTTTACATCTACTTGGGCTACTAAATAAATAAAATTTTTAAAAAAAGGATCAAACATGAAATAAAATATCAAATGAACCAATTTCAAAGTATATCAAGTGAATGCACTCAACTGCATATTAAAAAAAATTATGTTGTGTAAGAAGTAAAACCTAAAGGGGTGTGCTGTTATAGGAAAATAATCAACGACTCTATGAAGTGCGACTCGGTGAGGCTAAGTTACAACACCATTGTTGATTCTTTTCCTATAACAGCGTGTCCCAAAGTGCCTTATTTTTTATACTACAAGAAGTTATCTCACAGCAAACAATTTTTATTCATTAAAGAATGACACTTTTTACCCGGTTATAATTATGATATAGAAAATCTGTGAAATAAGTTAGTTCCATTCCCTCACCAGCCTCTTTTTTTTTTTTTTTGAAACAGATAAGACAAAAAAAATGAAGCTTGCTAAAAAATGCTACTGAGAAACTGCAACATCATCTGTCCTGAAAACATGAACTTTGCCTCAGCTTTGCCTCTGAATGTTACTGACATATTCAGTGAATGATTCTCACTGACACTGGAGACTCCTTCCATAAATGTTAAGGAAAAAAAAAAAAAAAAAAATTCTCCTTACAGGACACAGTCCGAATTGCTGTTATGGAAAATAAGTTCACACCTTCTGACCAGATTTGAGAATTCTTCAAACTAAAGTCCAGCCATTAAAAACTTCAGTACAGCGATCATGATGGAAATCTTTTTCACTAGGTGGCAGCAGGGGGTCTTCGGATGTTCACCTCGGCGTATTGGACGCTCTCTTCCACTGTGGTGTCCCGAGGAAATTTGCCACCAGCGGACTGGAAGTGAATGCTTGAGTATTGAACATCATCCTGATGTGAGAGACAGAGAGAGCAGGCAGATGAGAGGCAAATAATAATAATAATAATAATAAAATCACATTATCGTACAGTCCCACCTTCCAAATTGTCTCACCTGTCCACTCTGGGGATCCGTACCCTCAGTGCAGCTGTGGCTTTTAACTGATTTGGACTTTCTCCTCCTGAGAAATAAACCATTTTGAGAATTTTGAGCAAATGCAATGTGCAAAAGAGCCTATCATCTAACACTTTACATACCACATCCACAGAGCTCCTGCGATGATTATTAGAGCCAGGAAGACTGTTACTCCCACTGCGATGAGGATTCCGTTCCCTTCTTCTCCTGGAACGCATCCTGGACAAGGGCCAGCCTCTGAAACTGATGTATTTATGAACATAATGTTAACATCCTGCCATGAGCTCTTGGATGTGCTCTGCTTCCATGGGCTAGGTAATTCATATGTAAGGAATAAAACACAGCGGCGCATGCTGCTAGATGAAAATAATCAACAACTACCTCGTCACTGACAACCAAGCCAAGCAGTTGAGGACTAATAGCTGCTCTCTGGTGTTTCTGAGATTGAACCTGAGCTACCACAACCCTATACATTAGTATAATGGACTGATGGACTTTTTGTGGCTCACGTGTCACAGTTTGTTCAGGAGACCGGAGATCCTCACGTCCTCTCACGGCACAGGAGTAGTCGCCTGCATCTTCACTGGAGATCAGGTAGAGCTTGTTGTGTTTGGTGAGTTTGTTAGTAACAGGCTGTCCGTTCTTGTACCACATGTAAGTGGGGTTGTTAGACAGAGTGCAGGAGGCGATGCAGCTCAGCGTTACTGTAGTCTGTCCTTCTGATGCCACTGCAGAGTGACTCACTCTTACCTGCAGATCTGAGTATGCAAAAAATAAAGGAAAGTGAGTTAACAGATTTACATCAATGCAGAGAGACCAGAACTAGAGACAGTTCAGTGTAGGACATTACCTGTAACACTCAGAACCACTCCAGGTCTACCAGAGAATTTTTCACCATCATTAGTAAGGAATCTAAAGCGATATTCTCCCGAGTCTTTCTTTGTCAGCTGGTTCATTTTCAAAGTGCAGCTTCTGTTTTTGTTCACATATTCGACTCGATTAGTAAACTGCGTTTCCTGCTTCAGGTCCTGGAAGTCCTTATGAGAATGCCAGAATGCTTTACTAACACGCTGATCACTGGAATGTGAGTAACTGCCAGCAAATTCTACTGAAGACCCTTCCAAAACACACACTCTTTTCTCTGGGTAGGTCACACTCAAACAGTTCCTGTTAACACCTAAAATGGAAACAGGTCATGGGAAGGTATTCCAATCATTGGAAGCTGATTGTAAAACTATTTTGGTAACATCAGTGCTTCAGTCCTGAAGACAGCCTCTTCCATAAACCGTAACAAAACTAAACTTTCACTGCCTATTTGCTGATTGAATGATTGATTGATTGATTCTCACATTTCTATGACTATATCTCTGCATTTAATTCAGATATTCTGTTCTGTTCTATTCCAGAAAATCTTCCTTCTTCACATAAGACGTTTTGATATGCAAATGATCATGACAATTCAATGACTATGCAAATTATTCTATTACATCATCTATTGCATTTTGCAGCAAAATGAATACTCACACAGTGGAGGAGAGTGAATATTGTTATAGCCATGAAAAGAGCAGGAGTAACTGCCATCTTCAGCATTTCTTAAAGGGAAAGTTTCCATGTTGTCTGTGTATTTCTTTAAGTATTGTCCATTCCTGTACCAGTAGTACCGGTGAAGAGCAGAGGTCAGAAGACAGGAAGTGCGGCAGGTTAGAGCTTGTTCTGTGGAGTCACGGGTCACCTGCAGGTCTAAATGTAATAAAAGGTGAATGTGTATAACAGACGTGTATAACAGCACAGGTTATTACAGACTAGCTGCTCTGTTACCTGTAACTGTTAGAGTAACTCCAGCTGAGCTCAGATATTTCTCTCCTTTATCCGTAAAGAACATGAGGCGATATTCCCCTGAGTCTCTCTCTCTCAGGTCTGTTATTGTAAGAGTCGAGCTGAAGTTTGTCATCTCTGTGTAGCTCACACGTCCTGCATAGTCTGAGTCTAAAGCTAAGTCCTCTGGCTGTTCCTCCTTCCTCCATTTAGCTTTGTCCTTTAGGCTGAACCAGAAGCCAGTGGTGATGTTGATATTTGAGTACGAACACGTCAGGTTTACAGATGACTCCTTCAGAGCACAGATCTCATTACGGCATGACACTTTCACGTGCTGTACAGCTGATTCTGAAACTGAAATATTAACATGAAATATTAAAAGACCATAAAACATGTTTATATATCACAGGTTATAAACTACATTTATATTAATGCACTTGTTCTAATAGTATTTCTGTAGTGTGTCAAATTTGATCACTAAATGAATTAAAACTGTCAAATCATTAATATTATTATCACTTGGTTTCCTTTAATCACATTTTATTGGCTGTCTTATGATTATGATCTTCAAATCCTTCCTCCACGCTTTTATCTTATTTCTGTTTTTTCTTTTTTTGTACAAAATGGTGCAAACACTAAGCTGGATCAGCACATTCATTCAGAGTAACACGTGTGTGTGCATTTACATTATTGCATTATTCCTTTGCTTTGGCAAATTCACTGGTCGAATTGGATAAATAAAACCTGAGAGATCAAGAGCCTGCAAACTGTGCTGCTCTGAGACCAGCTTCCTCTTTTCAAATCTTAGACTCACAGCTTACAAAATAGACTTCAAAATAAACTGTTCTCAGATCAGCGTGCACATTTATCACTCCTGCTGCTTTAGCGAGACTGGTGAAGAATAATTTGTAACCCATGACTGAACTATAACTCATTCTAATGTAATATTCAATATTGCTTACTCATATAGTCTCTAGCTACAAAAGTTTCCTTATGTGCAGAAGCTCTTACTACAAATGGCAGCAAATCATTTTACAAAACAGGGGAAATATTAGCTTCTCTGATGAGTTGCAAACAAGGCATAGGTCTAGATCATTATAGTTTTATCAAACAGACATTGTTCAGATGGTTTTGTTCTGCAAGTCAATGGACTACTAATCCATCCTGGGTCGCTCATCCAGCCCAAGCCCAGTACAACTTCCCTGTTTGGCTGCTAATCGGTTAATATTGTATATTGTATATTGCTGTTCCAAAAGCTACACTAGCAAATAATGCAGAAATAAATACTCATTAAGTGCAGTTTATGAAATTTTGACCACTTTGTCCATTCGTTTTAGGTTCTCTACCTTCTCTAGTTTGGGCGTGCTGGAAAAATGGCATGGCTAACATATTCCATGTCGCACAGAAAGCTTCATCTAATATACAGTCATTATGTTTTAGTGTCACTAGCAGTATATTATGAACAATATTCTAAATAATATAATGACAAAAGCATTATGTTAATAGACAACAAATATAGCAACCCTACCTGTAATATATACTAGCAGGATCAGCAGGATTCTGGATTCAAAGTCCATTGTTCCACTAAGAACAATGAAAAAAAAAAAACAGAAAAAGAAAAATTCAACCGTATAATATGTTATATGAAATTGTCATTTTTGTGAAATTCCGTTTGCGTGGCAGCCTGTTGAAATGTTGACATTTCCTACTACATGTAAAACTACAGACTCAATCAGAAGTGAAGTTCAAGCGTTTTAAAGTCTAGTTAAGAGTGAAAAGATAAAAAAAAAAAAAATCTTGTTGAAAGATTTCATTTCAAGTCCACGGAAAGACACCCTGCCTACCTTTCCAGTTATAAGCTAATCTACGTATAGACAGACAACTTAATTAAAAAAAAAATGTATATATATATATATATATTAAAGAATTATAAGTTTGCAATGGAAATGAGTTCTCCTGTCTCATCACCTGAGGTAAAATTCACTTAAAATAATCATCTTTTTATTAGGTTGTTTAAACATTGTGATGATTTGATGCAGGAGAAACGCAGACAGGCTTATGTTCATTTCTATCTGCCAATTTATTCCAAATCCAAATCCATTTGGCCAGACTGACTGTTTTTAACTTCTGCATTTGTTAAACTG